>NC_056745.1:642409993-642639993 GCF_019279795.1 Protopterus annectens
CAAACACTAAATTTCTACCGAAGGGAAATTATCATCATCTGGAAGATTCTAAGAATGCGGCTATGCAAACCTCCTTAAAACAGTACTAGTGGCCACAACCCAGGATGAAGTATTAACAAAGTCATATACACATTGCAAACAAGGAGTAGTGACCTGTGCAATAGAAGAAACTAGTTATTTAAAGCAGACTTTTCCTCACAAGAAGAAACTGGAGATAACACTTTCCTCATATTTTCACAATTTGTTATAACAAATTTTAACATATGAGCCTGACAGTTCAAAATTCTGAAAATCAAATTTGCATAAGTATACACATTTTTCTATACCTATCAATAATTTCCCCATCCTTATCAGAAAGAGTAGAACTGGAATTAACTAAGTGCTTAGCGGCAGTGGGATCAACTAAAGCTATGGCTGCTTGGTCAGGTTTGAGAATAGTGTATAAAACTTTAAAAGACTGAGGAAATTTATACATCCTATCTGCATTTTAGGGACAACTGAATGACTATCACGAAAACTGCAGGCAGTAACACATGCACACACACACACACACACACACACACACACACACACACACACACACACACACACACACACACACACACACACACACACACACACACACACACACACACACACTCTCTAAATCAGACAGAACAGTCAGAAGGAGCAAGGGTTCTGGAAAATCCATCTAGAACAACTCCTATCATTTTCTGAGGGACTGAGAAACCTCAGTGTTGTCTCACTGAAAACAGTCTAGCAATAATCTCAGAGAAAGAGAAACCTCCACAGGGATAATCAGATACTGAGCTCTCCTTTGAGTCTGAATCAGAAATCTGAGGGAAAAAACATGTATCCTTGCCTGTATCTTCCTGTTCAGATTCATAATCTTGAATCTCTTCAGGAAAAGAGATTTCCCTCTTTCTTTTTGCTAAAACTACTTTACAAGAAGGATCAGTAGCCTGAATTAAACCCTGACACAAAGTGATGAGGAGTAAATACAGACTTGGTTCTTTGTTTCTTTTTGAAAGGAAAAATGGGGCCAATCATGTTATGAATGCCAGCAAGCTGCTTCCCCATGGATTGACAGGGAAACCTTCTCTGTTCTGTCTCCCAGTACCTACAACGGTGTCTTTTCCTTGCCCACTGTGGGGACCCCAACAGTCCCAACAAATTTGATATGGTGAGTATATTTAAAAGTAATGTCTGGTAACAAATGTGACCTGTGTTCCTCATGTTAAAAATTGGATTATTTGCTTACCATTTTTAGTTTAAAAGATGATGACTACACTTGTGCAATTGGCAGAGTTTGGAAACCTGTTACATATATTAACGAATGGGCTGATTAAATAAATACTATTACTCAAAGTGCAGACAGAAAACATTTAGGAAAGGAAGTATAGAGGTTATTCAACCCTTGTTTAACAAGAAACTGTTAAAAAGAAAGGAAGAATTCAATAAGAAAACAAGAAAGGAAAATAACTTGATTAATGTCTATGATGCAAACAGAATATATACTAAAATGGACACTGCTTTGTAACACACAGATTACAGGGAATGGCAACATTTTTCAATCAAAAAATTATTCAGTTTATACAAGGCATTATTTTTCCAACAGAGAAAGTATCAAAAAGTGGCAAGGAGCAGATGAACTTGAAAATATTGAAGAATATTATTTTAAGAAAAAAGACAAGAAAGGCTGAAGTTGACAACATAGCTTGATGTACAAAGACAACTGGATGAGATGTGTGTGTTTGCTAATGTCATCCGCAAAGAAAATTGTGAGAATAATAAAACTAATGTTGATGAAGATCATCCATTTGTAACAATTGACAGAGTAGATATTATTGAATTAAAAGCTGGAGATTCTGCAGATCTGGTCAGAAATGATATATTTGTAACCGGAGATTCAATTATTAGGGGAACAGATACTTTCTTTTGTAGAGACAATAGATATCAAATAGTGTTATGCTTGCCAGGAGCAAAACTACAGGATGAGAGAAATGACTTTGACTTCCTTAAAGTAAGGAAATATGGAGCTGTTTTTATTTATGTTGGCTCAAATTATGTCATCTGTATGGACTGTCTAACTGTTAGGAAATCTACAACCCACTTAGATTTACCTGCATAAGGTCGCTTGTGGTCTGTGCGATTGGGCATATGATCGACTGCAATAACCGAATAACGGAACGTGTTTGCAGCAGAATGTTAAAAACGAATAGGTGGAATCCTGAATTTAAACATCATGTTATCTGTGCGAATGGCACAGTGCATTTCGCACTTACACCATTTGAAAATACATGGTACGAGATGATGTTTTTTGCCGTTGTACTTTGGACCATTTAGATGTCACACAAACCACTCGTGACCTTATGGAGGTAAACCCTTAGATAGCATAGCCTCTACAGGTGTTAGGACATATTTTTCACAAATCACATATAGAAAGTAGAGTCAGGATTTTTTTGGATAAATAGTTACATGAAAAAATGGCCTGTTTAAAAAAAATAGGCATGTGAAGACCATTCAAGCCTAATTCTGGGCATGGATGAGCACTTGTCAAGACAAGGGAAGAGAATGTTTGCAGCAGATGTATTGCAATATTTGACTAAGACAGGATTTCTGCATGGTCAGAAATGTAACAATTCACAGATAGCAACATTTGATGTACCTTTTATGGCTGTTAATGCTAAGAGCATTAGCAATTAAGTAATTTTAATGGAAAATGTGCTAAACTATAAAACATGGTTAAGGAACAATGACTGGAAACCAGTTCTGTCAGAGTATGAATGTGTTTACATGTAACAGACATTCTAACAAAAAATCAGGAGAAGGTGTTATGATAAGAATTAAAAAACTGTTGAGACCTGTGATTACTGCATGTTCAGTGAGAACACCAATACTGTAAATTGTGTAACTGTGAAAATAAAGACAATGCTGCAACATATAACAATTGATAGAGTGTGTAGACAACCAAGTGAAGTGTGGATGACCTAGAAAAATTCATACATTTCTTGCATGAAGAATAGGAGGGAAACATAATAGTGGATGGGGACTTACATTTTCTAGAAACAGACTGGAATAATATTAATTCAACAACATTATTAAGGAAATTATTTGCAACATATTTTCAGGACCAACAATTGCTTCACATTGTTAAAACACACTAGGGAATAGAACACTTTAGACATTATTTGCGTTAATAAGGATACAACTTCATGTCAAGTTTTCCAACCACTGGTTTGTAGTGATCATGGGATTAAATTGCTGCTGGATAATTCTGTCAAACTGAAATCTGAATCAGTGCACAGAAGATTAAGAACAGGCTATATGGAAACAAAACAGTCACTATGTAAAACTAATTGGATGGATGCATTCAGTAGAAAAACTACAGAAAGAATGTGGTAAGTTGTGAAAGAAAAATTCTCTAACTGCAAAAAATCAAGATATGTTTATCATCAGGTTATAGGCACACTTGGTCAGGAGGATATATTTCCATAGGAACAAGCTACTTGATTAAGGTGAGGAACAAAAAATATAAGAAATGAAAAGGAGGTTGAACTGTAACTTTGAAAAAAGAAGTAAACAAGCTGTACAGACAGATTAAATATAGTGTGAAACAAGATCAAGACAAATTTGAAGAAAAGATTTTGAACATGATAGGAAACTATTTTACACATACATAAGATGTAGTACGAGCAAACACATACAAACTGATAAACTGTGTGTAGATTCTAATACTTATTCTCAAACACAACATGTTAAAGATATATTTACAAAATCTTATCCAGAGCAGTTTTGGTCTATGAAAGGGGTGATAAATTGTCCCAGTACCATCCAGGTGCCTTCAGATATTGAAATTAAATTAGATTATATTGAAAAAGAGCTATGCAAACTGAACCAAAACAAACCTTTGGGAGGAGATGGAATTAGTAATAATGACCCTGAGAATACTTCAGCGTAAATGTACAGTACCATTATTTCTGCTATTTACTAGATCATTTAAGTTTGGGGAGATTAATCAAGACTGGAGACATGTATAACCCATAGGTTTACGTTCATGTACTGTCTGGCATACAAAGCAATCTCAGACCATGCCCTGATTGGACTTCTGCATACCCACAAGTCAAGCTCCACTGGAGTAACCCACATGCGCAACCTCAGCCTGGTTTGTGACATTAATAGGACTTGGTAGCGGGACAAATTTGTGTCTCAGAGACTCACCATTTTGTGGAATAGACTCTCTCCACATAAAGCAGAGTACCTCATTAACCCATTTTAAGTGCAATCTGGATAACTGGATTTGGAAGAGAAAATACACCCATGGGATTCTACCTGTGTCCCTACTGGACAGTAGTATAGGGTGCTGACTTGTTGGAACATGGGCTAAATTCTTGGTTAGGCTTGTAAGGGCCTCAGGGCCAACAGCCTAGTAACTTTCTATGATCCTATGTTGTGGAAAAATAACGGAGTAGGTTATTTTGCAGAAATTATTATCAGAACTGAATGGTTGAGACTTGAAGCTGTGTATCAGCATGCATATCTTGATAGCAGATCTTTAACCACCTGTAACATGATGTTCTATAACAATATAATAACAGCTATAAATGAATAATTGCGCTGTGATGTCATTTATGTAGGCAACTTCAGAATTTGATAGGGTCATACACAAAAACTGATTAAATTAGAACAACTAGGTATTGATGTAATCTTGATAAGAAGGATAGCTATATGGCTTACAAAGTGGAAATCGCAAGTATCATACAGCAAATAGGGATCTGAATGGAGAGATGAGTGGTCCAAATGTTGAGATGATAAAATCAGGAAAAGGAGATAAGTATTGATGGAACTGAATCCATCGTCAAGTCTTGGTGAGCACCTTCTTGAGGTGGACCCTGTTTTTCACAGAATCTCACCAAGATGACACTGATATATATACTATATTTTATATTGCATATATCATGGACAGAAGTAGGTATAAAAATAAAGAAGAGAGCTGGGTACACAAGTCCCAGGATAAAAAAGTTCCCAATCCTTTGTGGCGCACTGGTACCATGACCGGAAAACATGACTGTGTAGAATCCCCAAGACATGGAAATTTTCCTACAATGGGGCTAGGCCAGGCTCAGGGGGCGGATGTCCTCCCCTGTTGGAGAAGGAAGCAGCATTCCACAAAAATCACAAAAACTGATAGGCCAAAAAAAGAGCCATACAGATAATAGAGTGGACTACTGAGAATAAGAAAGAAATTATGTATTGTTAATATTCTGTAAATAGCCCAGAATTTCCAGACAAAAGATAAACAAAAAGATTAAGAGAGAAATTAGAGGAAAGAAAAATAACTTCCACAAGAAAAACTATCATAAGCTTCAAATAAAAATGTGTGTTAATTAATATAACAGATCCACAAAAAAACACTATATAAACCAAGAAACATTGTGCCATTTGGAAAAAGAATCAACTGAGAAAGTGTGAAAATTTAAAGAACAAAAGTTAGAGAGGTTTGAAAAGAATAAGAAAGAAATATGGAGATGGGAAAGAAAGAGAGATCTGATATTTATGCAGAGGAGAAAGCCAAATTTATCAACAAAAAAGGCAGCCCCAAAGATCACAAAGAGGGAATGTAGAACAGAAGATTAGTCAAATGGAAATTAAAAAAACAGAAGCTGAAGTTATGGAATATTTGCAAAGTAAAGGACTCAGTGTATAAAGTCTGGCACAGGTCATGTCCCAGCATGATAGAACAGCTAGTCCCCAAAGTAAGGAGAAACAAGAGGCGCAGGAGACATCTGAAGAAGAAATATGGACATGAGAAAGACAAAGAGATTTAATATGGTACAATATTTATGCAAAGGAGAAAGCAAAGCTAATCAATGCAAAAAGAACAGCATCAAAGATGTTTGAAGAGAAATCCGGATGTGGAAAATTTTACAATACAAAAACAATAAGAAAACAAAGAGGAAAAATAGAAAAGATAATTAGTAATGGAGGAGTTAAAGAAATAGAAACTGAGGTTATGGATTATGGATTTAGTGAAGAAAATTTAACTCGGACAACAACACAACAGGATAGAGAAATGGACACCCAAATTAAGGCGAAACCAGTGTAGTAGGAAGCATCTAATCAGTTGACATATGAAGATACTTTGGAGCCTCCCATAGGAAGCCAGCACAAAGGTTCAGTTGGAGCTATACAATAAGGGAAAGAACAGGAAACTGTGGCAACCCTGACACAGGCAATGTTGTGGAGTGATAGGTCAGTGAGGTCCCATGACACAGGGTGAAACTGAAGAGAAAATGGCACAGGAAGAAGCTCTGGAACTTTCTATAGAATAACTGCAGGAAATGGCAAACAAATAATGTGCCCTCAGTGTAGAAGAAAATGATTTAAGAGAAGAGTTGCTTGATTTAATAGAGATGGATAGACATATCAAGATCAATGAAAGAAATAGACTGCAGAAGGTCATTAAAACCCAAAAAGTTAGAAGTCTGATAAAAACGAACACAGTAATTAGGACTGTCCATGGAGATTCATGCAATATAACAGAAGTAAATAGGATACATTACTGTGCAGCCATATTAATAACAGATAAACCCCAAGCACAAGAACACAGGGAAGTGAGGGAAAGGATAGGGAGAAACTGAATGCCATCATGGAAGTATTGAACAGAGAAAATTATAAAGCAATTAAGACAAGAAGTGTCACTGTTAGAAGAGTATTGAAGAGGGAACAGATCAACAAAAATACTCAGAAAGATAGATGTGATAAAAGCAATGCACAGTATTATAACAGATCAAGATTTATCATGCACTATCACAAATAATAAACTAAAACTATCTGCACAGGCAGAAAAACTTAGAAGATACACAGATAAATATAAAGGAAAAGTACAGAATAAGCAATTTATTGATGACCCCAAAAAAGTTTTATAGAGAATTGGGAAACAAGATGAAAGGAATTGAAAGACTACCAAAAAAAGAAGAAATAGATACATTTTGGAGAAATATATATGAAGATCCTGTGGAACAAAACAAAGATGCTAAATGGATAGAAATTAAAAAAAGAATAAAAAGTTCAAATGTACAGGATATGAATTGGGAAGAAGAAACGTCCAGAGAGATTGAAACAAAGTTAAGAAAAGCCTCTAATTGTAAAATTCCAGGCACAGATGCAGTACCTAACTTCTGGTTAAAAGTATTAGCATCTTTGCACGAAGATTTAGCCATGAGTAAGAACTATTTATATGGACACCCCAAAACAGACACCAGCCTGGCTAACAACAGGAAAAACTATGCTCCTACTTAAGAGTGAACCTGCAAGCTGCCCTAACAACTATAGACCAAAAACCTGCCTTCCACCGATGTATAAACTATACATTAGAATTGATGCTGACAGAGTTTATAGTCATTTAGAATAAAACTCAATTATGGCAATAGAACAAAAGGGTAATAAAGAAAATCATATTGAACAAAGGATCATTTGTTGTTAAATAAAGTCATAGTCGAGAACTGTAAAAAGGGGAAGAATCTAAGTATGGCATGGATAGACTACAAAAAAGCATTTGACAGCATCTCACATTCATGGATAAAAGAGTGCTTAAAAATCTATAAGATATACCCTACTAATGATAAACTACATCACAGCAACCATGAAACAGTGACAAACCACTTTGCAGTTAAACCATGATAAATGACAAATTATTATTCCAGGGATAAAAATCCAAAGGGGGATATTCCAAGGTGACTCTCTGTCACTGCTGCTCTTTTGCCTTTTCCTTAACCCATTAAGCTGTCTGCTTGACAGATTAGGTCAATGCTATAATTTGGCTGTCTGTAAGCAAAAAAAGTGTAAAGATTTCTCATCTTCTCTTTGTCAATGATTTAAACTGTATAGCACATCAGATGAGGAACTGAAAGCACAACTGCAAGTAGTCAAAACTTTTTCAGATGATATAAGAATGTCATTTGGTCTTGATAAATGTGCAAAAGCAACCTATAAAGCAATCAAAGTTGCAGCACCAAAAGCACATCAATTTGGGACAAGAATGTGATATGAAACAACTTGAGCAAGAGGAAGTGTATAAATATTTGGGAATTGATGAAGGATCAACAATAAAACATGAACAAATGCAAATAAAACACACTAAGGAATATTTTAGAAGACTTAAATTAATCCTGAAAACAGAGTTGATCTCTAGGAACAAATTTCAAGTTATAAACCAGTTTGCTCTTCCTCTGTCCTAACTTAAAGTTTTGAGTGATTGACTGGCCCAAAAACGTGTTGGGTAGATTATACACGAAAACAAGAAGGATGCTTCATGTTCATCAAATGATTTTTAAAAATCAGTGCATACCAAGATTATATATTCCCCATTCTGAAGGAATTATGGGCCTCCTTGAAACTGATTAAATGTATAGATCTGCTGACCTCACAAGACCCAAACATAGTGAAAGTTTTGAAACATGAGGAAAATAAATCTAAGATGACTTCCCTTCTTAGTCTAGCAGAAGCATATCGGCATCAAGCGGGAATGGAAATCAAACCAGAATAGATAAAAATCAGGCAGCAACTGAATGTGCCAAAAAAAACAAAATAAAGAAATAGAGTGAAGGATCAGATGACAAGGCAAGAAATGTGGAAAATGCATAACTGTAGTTGCAAGCATAGAAAACTCCTGGAACAACCTCATGTTGCTTAGGATCAAATGCAGGAATGGTTAAGGAGAGGCGAATTCAAACCAAAGGATGAAAGGTTAATATTGGCAGCCCAAAATAGTGGACTATGTACAAGTTGGTTTACAAAATCCATTGAACATGTGGGAGAAACAAACAAATAAAGGTTTTATAAAACAGAATTAGAAACAGTTGCACACCTTGTTGCTAGCTGTGCTGTACTAATGGCAGAAGGACTGTATACTGAAAGGCATAATTATGTGGCAAGACTGTTGCACTAGGGATTGTGCAAACATTATAATATTGAAGTGGCTGAAAAACACTGGAAACATGAGCCACAAAGCATCATAGAAAATGATGAAGTCTACATCACATGGCATCATACATTACCAACAGTTCAAAAGATAGATGCGAGAAAAACAGATATAACGGTCCATGAAAAGAAGATAAAAGTAGCGTTGATCATTGAAACTGCTACATCAGTGACTACAGTATCTTGCGTACAGAGACACACAAAATCATAGAATATCAGGATTTGCAGGTGGAAATGAGAGCACTGTGAAAAAAAGAGGGTTTATATTACATGAATGAGCAATCAAAATGTTGAGTACAACATACTCGACACACTTTGATCACTCGATCATGTCATCAAAACCTGAAAACACTGAAAAATACAAAATCGAAAGATTTTGTTTGTCCCACACCTAACATACAACACACACATACAACCAATTCATATAAACCCCTATGCACTCACATCACTCAAAAACCTACACAAATACACATACTTTTAAAACAAAGTGGGGGGGCTTCGTCCCCCACCCCCTAACTAAATATACTAACTCCGAGATCACTGTACATTGGGGAAAGGGCAATTTCCCGGTAATCACAAAGCATCTTCTGACACAATTGCCCTTTCCCTAATGTACAGCAATCTCTGAGTTGGTATATTCAATTAAGCAGCCTCTTTCAAAGCCATTCCAAACAGTGTAGTGTGTTTACATCACACACTACACTCACTAAGAAGGCCAACCAAAACATTTCAGAACTCCGAATTTCAATATCTGGAGTCTGCGATTACATGAACATTCATAGATAGGTACTAGGCTATTAGCCCTAGGGCTTATATAAACTTGATTCTAATTCAGGTAATGAAAGTTTTTATTTATGTTCATCTGATGATTTCATTAATGCCTATTATAAATTTGATAAGAGTAAGTTAAAATCTAATTACAAGTTTACACCTGTTTTCAATAATGATTTAATTAAATATTTTTATCAAATGCTTGATTTTTCAGTCATTAGTGAAATAGAATTGTTTTTTAAAGATATGTCCACTGTTGATTATAATTTAACTAAATCTGAATGGGTTGCATTACAGAATTTAAGGGGAAATAATAAACTTATTTTTAAACCTGCTGATAAAGGCAATAGATTAGTTATTTTAGATGTTCCTGAATATTTGAAAATGTGTTATGCTCATTTAAATGATGGCGATGTATATAAAAGAGTAGATATTTCTATATATACATTGGCTCAGGAACAATATGTTGATTTAGTCAATAGGGGTGTTAGATTAGGTTATTTTTCCAGTGAGGATGCAAAAAAGAAATTTAATATAGAACAGGCCAGTATGGCCTGTTTCTATTGTTTACCTAAGATTCATAAAAACTTAGAGCATCCCTCCTGGATGCCCCATTGTTTCTGGTAAAGAATATTTTTATATAATATGGGATGTCTATTGAATTATTTGTTGTTACCAAAGGTTCTTTCTTTGTCTTCTTATATAAAAGATGTGTTTGATTTTTTGGAAAAATGTAAAACCGTACAGTTAAATGATATGTATTTTATTACATTGGACGTTAACAGCCTTTATACCAATATTTCCCATGCCTTTTGTTTGGAGACAGTGAGGTTCTTTTTGGGGGAATGTCCTGCTACTGAATTTATCATAGACATGTTACTCTTTTGTTTGTCCACTAATGTTTTTAAATTTAATAATGAATTGTTTAAACAATTACGTGGGACTGCTATGGGGGTGCCTTTTGCCCCCTCATATGCTAACCTAAGTATGGGTCTCTTTGAAACAGAATGTATTTATAAAGCCAAGTTTTATAAAGAACATGTTATATTCTATGCTTGTTTTATAGATGATCTTATTTTTCTATGTGAGGGGGTGAAAATCAGGTAGATCAATTTACTGAGTCCTTGCAAGTTAATAGGTTTGGACTTAAATTTGATGGTGTACAGAAAGGTAAACAGGTTTCATTTTTTGATGTTGATCTGGATATTTCTGACCCTGTTGGGGTACATACAAGAGTACACAGGAAGTTTGAAGGTGATAACTATTATTTGAAGGCTACTAGTTGTCATCCCCCCCATACAATAGATGCTTTGCCATATGGTGAACTTATTCGAGTACATAGATTATGTAATGTGGATTCTGAATTAAAAGAGTTATACAAGACTTGTAATATGTTTTATAGAAGGGGATATAGTGAATAGACTATACTGAAAGCAGTTTCTAAAATAAATGAAAGAGGTAATATGTCCAAACCTTTTATATCTAGTGCCAAATCTGGAGGCACTGATTTGGACATTTTACCACAACCTATAGTCCATTTAGTGAAAAGTTGATTAATATAGTGAAATATCATTGGCATTTTTTACAAAGTAAAAAAGAAGTATGTCCTTGGCTTCCTAAATATTTATAAACCTCTTATAAGGTGGGTAGGAGTTTAAAGAATATATTAGTGAGAGGTAAATTTATTATGCCTGTGGTAGATTTACCATCTAATATTTTATATTTGGGTACTCAGGTTTGTGGTAAGTGTAAGGCATGTAAATATGTGGTTAACAGCTTTCAATTTATAAATGGAGTAAAATTTCAGGTAAACAACAGTTTTAAATGTAATACTCAAGGGATTATTTATGCCTTAAAATGTTCATGCGAGAAGTATTATATTGGACAAAAAAAAGAGCTTTTAAAGTGAGATTGCTGGAACATGTGAGGGACATTATTAATGTTAAAAGAGTCTAGTTCAGTGGCTTTGCATTTTCAGGCTGTACATCAAAGTAATCCAATGCATTTGCAGGGTACGGTGTTAGAAAAGTTAAATGTTTTTCCCCTTGATTCTTGTTTAAACAATAAATTATTATATAAGGAAGCATTATATATTTTAAAGTCATCTGCAAACTTTGTTAGCCAAAGACCTTCTGTGTTAGCCTGTACTTCAGAGAAGTAGATACCAAACAGGACAGGACCCAGGACTGAACCCTGTGGTACTCCACTTGTCACTGGTCTGAAGTTGGATTTGGAGTCTGCTACTTTCACAGTGTGGGTTCTGTCCATGAGCCAGTTGGCAACCCATCTTGTGACATAGGGATTTATACCTAGTTTAGTGAGCTTATCTATAATTCCAGAATTCAAGCAAAGTATGTTGAGTATCGTGTACTCGACATTTTGATCGCTCGTTCATGTAATATAGACCCAAAAAAAGATACCCAGACAGTTTCAATAGTAGTAGGAGGTCTTATAAAAAAGAATCTAGAATCATATTTAGATATGCTACCGATACATGCAACTCTGTGCGAATTGCAGAAGGAGTCATTACTGGGTACATTGTGGATGCTGCAAACAGCACTTCTCGCTGACATCAAAGATTGGAACAATACTAACTTCATGAACTTTAATCATACTTTGACTTAGGAATGGGGTCCATTCCTGTCATGGTATTAGAAAGCCAAATGACTTGGAGAAATGAAAAAAAAAAACAATTAGAGAAGTGAAATTCTTGATTACAGTTAATGTGTCCGACAGTACTCTGTCCTAGGCCCTTACTTGTTTAGATTCTTTCAGCTCTATCTTTTTCATCTGAGGTGTTCCACAGTTTGTATGCAGATGACATGAAAATGGTTAAACTGATTAAATTTTTTATTTTATTTATTTTTATTTTACATTTGTTGACCAACTGGATATATGTCCATTTTCAGTAGAGGCCTGGGGAGATAAGCTCCAAAATAAAAATAAATTATTAAAAAATTCATTTGATAGTTATAAAGGATAACTTTTAGCATGTTGATACAGTTCTTTTCAATATGACAAAGTACAAATTAAAAACATATGACAAAAGAGTTAATTTCCTATTCCAATCTAGAGTAGGAAATATCATCTGGTTACCACTCTTCCAAAGTAATTTATAGCTGATTACTTAGCTTGTATTTATCATTTCAGCAGAAGTAAATAACTTGGTCTAAGAAGAGAAAGTAGAAAGAATGAAAAAGTGTAACAAACAAGTAATGGTTAGTTGGGGTTACAACTAGGACATAGCCAGTGTTTTCTGAGGTATATTTTAAGTTTCTGTCTGAAAATTGATAGGGAGGAAAGTTAAGTAAGATCACTAGGAAGCAGATTCCAGTTTTTCCCAACTGTATTTGAGAAGAGAGAGTCCCCTGCCATGTTGTTGGATTTGGTTGTACAAACTAGTAGTTTATTAGAGGAGCGTAAGGTGTTCAGATTTTTGTAGGGACAGATCAGGGAAGATAGTATTGGAGTCTTATGAGGCTGGTAAAGGGTCTTATGGGCAATTGTACATTGGTTAAAAATTAGCTGATTCTGAAGGTCCAGCCAACCTAGCTGTGATTCTGACAGTGGTGGGTTCTGATGGGTTGTCCAGTGGCAAATCTGGCAATGTTATTGTAGGATTTAGCTAGTTTCATGAGATTATGATTAGACAGGTTAGTATAGATAGTTGAGGCATAAAGAAGTGTAGAGATTAGGTGGGAGTGGGCAATAGTAGATCTGGCGAGTGGAGTAAGGAATGGTTTAATCCTGTAGAGGAAACCCATTTTTTTGTTGACAGTTTTTACTGTATTGTTTATATGAGTATCAAAGGAGAGGTGGTTGTCAATAGTTACTCCTATGAGTTTGGTTGTTATATCAGGAGATATGAGTGTTCCATTTCTTGATGTAATTGAGAAATTAATTTGGGTGGATTTACAGGTAGGAGTAAATAGTAGGAGCTTTGTTTTTTAGGATTCAATAGGAGGCAACATTGAAGAAACCATGTTTCAACTATACTAAATACTGATTGAGTTTTTGATTGCAGTTCAGATGAGGAACTGGCTGAGCAAGTTATTGTCGAGTCGTCTGCATTGTGTATACAAGTGTAATGTGGAATAGCTAGGTATAGATCACTGAAGATTGAGAAAAGGTGAGGGCCTAGAATGGAGCCCTGAGGGACACCTAGAGTAAGAGGCGGGTGGAAGTATAGGTGATTCTTCCAGAGAACTGCTTGCTGCCTACTGCTGAGGTAGGAATTGAACCATTTTATGGCATGAGAATCAAGAGAAAGAGATTTGAGAATATTTATTAGCAGTGAGTGGTTAACCATGTCAAAAGCTTTTGACAGGTCAAAAGAGAGAGCAGATGTAAGAATATTATTATTTCTGTTTTTGTTAATGGAGTTAGAGAAGGAAAGGAGGGTGGTTGTGGTACTATGGAATGGCCTAAAGCCATGTTGGCAATCAGCAAGTAAGTTATTTTGAATTAGATGGTTGAGTGTTGTTTCTGAATGCATTTTTCCATTATTTTTGCCAAGGGGGATAGTAGAGCTATAGGACAATAGTTAGAATGTTCATTAGAGTTCCCCCCTTTGTATATGGGGATGAGAGAGATTTTCCAGATTGATGGAATTGTTCCCTCATTTATGGTTCTGTTTATGAGGATGGCTATTGGATAGGCAACAGCTCTAGCTGCTTTCTGCAGGAATTCTGCAGGTAGCTGGTCGGCTGATGGGGTGCAAGGTGTTAGTTTGTGGATGAGTTTACAGATGAAGTGCATTGGTATAGGTTGTATTTGAAATGTGAGGGGAGAGCTAGTAAAGGAGGTAGGAAGGGTTGTGCTGTTAGAAGAAAGTTGGTTTGCAAGAGATTGTATAGCTTCTGTAAAGAAGGTATTAAAGTCATTAGCAGCTTGCTTTGGGTTTTCCCGTTGACTACCTAGTGGGGTTGGTGTCCTAGTTTGGCCTGGATGAAGCCATCTATTGATGCTTGTCCAAAACCTTTGTGAGTTACTTTTGTGTTTTTGTTGCATTTCGTTGTAAAACTGTTTTTATCTGAGAGAATAACTTTTTTTGTTTAATTTCTCATTTGTCTAAAAGTTAGGTGATCTAGAGTACCTTTAGTAGTTCTTCACCTAGTCCAAGCTTTGTTTCTGAGAAGCATTTTTTTTTTGTCTGGTGTCTTTAGAGAGCCAGGGGTCTGGCTTAGCCCTAATTCTTATAGCACGTTTTGGAGCATGCTGGTCTAGGATGGCTAAGAATTTTGTGTTAAAGTATTTAATGGCCTCTTCTATTGAGAGGCTTTTTAAGGAGGACCAATTGCATGCCCTAAGTTCATTTTGGAATAGTTCAGGGTTGAAGTCCTTATTGGACCTTATTGTCCTATATGTGACTGTAAAGGCAATATTGGTATTTTGTTTGATTAGGTAGGTTAACAAATGGTCACTGATATTGACTGGGAAAATTCCTACATTATAAGTATGGTGGTGTTTATTTATGAGAATCCAATCTAAGATAGTTTCTTTTTTGTTTAGTTTATTAATTCTGGTTGGGGAGGAAATGATTTGTGAAACGCCATGCAGGTTAATATGGGAAGTGGGATGTTCAGCATTGATACACTTCCAGTCGATATTGAAATCTCCTAGGATAATAGTTTCTTGTGGGAAGTATGGTGACAGGGAGCTAAGGATATCCTCGAGTATACTGATATTATTACCAGGAGGTAAGTAGATACAGATGATATATATGGATTTACTAGAATTTAGCTGAAGTTTGGAAGCAAGGATTTCCATGTTGCTTTCTGGGGGTGGTGTACAGTCCAAGGAGGTAACTTGTAGGCTATTTTTGAAAAGGATTGCTACTCTCCCACCTTTCCTATTTTAGCGGTCAGCCCTTATAATGTTGTATCCAGGTGGGGTGATTTCAGTATCTAGGGTATAAGGTTTTAGCCATGTCTCTGTTAGGCAAAGTATGTCAAAAGATTGCACATCCAATAAAGCATGGAGGTGTGCAAGTTTGTTATTAGCACTGCGTATATTGAGCTGTGCAATATATATAGTGAGTTAGTGAGTGTAGTAGGGGTAGATGAGATAAAGGGAGTAGGGTTAAGATGGTTAGATGTTGATGTACTGGCTGGTCCTGGATTTGAGTGGATGTCACCATCTTGTAAGGAGTTGCTTTTGGGTCTATACCTAGGATTGTAAAAATGGCAATTTAGGTATAGAGATTTCCTGGTTTTTAAATTACTATACTTGATGTGGGTCAGTCTATGGTATCTTGCTAGTAGGTAGTAGGTTATATTTCTGTGATTGTAGGAGATGTTGAGAGTTAAATGTAGCATGTTTAGGAGGGAAGTGAATATTAAGATACTGAGGGTGTTCAAAGGAGGTTAAGAGGTAGGCTGTGATTAGGCAAGGTAAAAGTGTGGCAATAACTAACAGCTTGAGCTGTGTTGAGATAGTATGTGCTGGCATTGTGAATAATTAGATCACTGGTATTAAAAGGGATGTAGGAATGGTGCTGTGACACATCTAAGGTTATAAAAGAAGGTTCAATTACCTAGGTGGAGAGATGCTTGATTAGCTAAAGTTAGAGAGGGTGTGGTTTAATTGGCAGGGAGAGGGAGAGCAAGTAATAGGAGGAGGTGAAGAGAGGGGTGTGGTTTAGAAGTACAAGTGTAGGACCCCTGGGGGTGGGTGGAATTTGGGGGTAGGGTAGGGGAGCGGAGTGAACCCGTAGGGCAAACGGAGTGGGAAGCGCCAAGGGTATGTGTCAGGATAGGAACAATCACTAAATCAGGCAGTTAGCTAGGGGTAAAGTAAGCACAGAGGGAGTAGTGAAAAAACATAAGAATGTTCAGTAGAAGAAGCAGAATACACTCATAAGGGAGTAGAGAAGCAAGTTGATGTAGGGAAATCTGCACTAATAAGGGTAAGAAAGGTGCTGCTCCAAGGGTAAGAAATTCAGAGTAGGTAAAGGCTGCCCTCTAGTGGCCAGCCATGTGCAAAATATCTCTAGGCAGCAGTAGGTCCTGGAGCTGGAGAAGAGCTAAAGGGTGAGCGTAGTACACAGGGAGAAGGCTAAAACAAAGAGGGCCAGTGTGATAAATCAGAGAGGTGGGGGGGCTGGCTGCTGCAACACCCAGTACAGAGTGATTCCTAACCACATAGCAGGGGTATGGAAAAGGCATCTTTGCTAGCAGTTTAAACAGCTATAGCACATACTTTCATTAATCCTTTGGTTAGTAGAGATACTGTGTTCCGGGAGTGGGTAGATCAGATCCTTTACAGTATAAAGGTGCCGGTTTTCTTTCCACGACTAACAGGGTGATTTCAAAATTCAATTTTGGGTAGAAGTTGTAGAAAGGAGAGAAGTGAAATACAGAGCAAATACAGGACCCAACAGCAAGTATTGTAGTCACAGACTCAGCACAGTTTACAACATCGTCATGCAAAAAAAAAAACATTAACCTGTGCTAAAATATATATTCAACAGCTCTTACAACCTACATACAAGATGTAGTGTAGGTAATGTAGAAATACAGGATATAAGTAACAATGCAGTACAAAATGCTTAAGGATTTCTTGTGCCCATGCTATGCCATGAAGAAATATTGCTACTAATAGCGCTCAGGCTAGGGAATAAATAAAAATTTTAGGGGAGCTAGGGTCAATATAATACCATTACTGTTTGGATAATAAAATAAAGAACTGATTAGACCACCATTAACCTTTAGTCTAGTCACAGGCTGTGTGCAGGGTTATTGCATGAATGAGATAGATGTTAATATAGTAAAACCACGAGCACAAGCTATTAGCCTTTTTGTAACCAATAAAGAAAATAATTAGTTTGGACAGAGAGCTCTAATAATCCTGGACACTTTATCAAATTAGCTACAGTTTAGACAAGAACTAAATGGGCTAGTCACTAGCACATGTTTGAATTAAGTTGCTAAAATGCAATTAGCTACAAGCAGTGTTTGTGGGTTAAGGAAAGGACGCTCAACTTTGTACGTGTTTGGAGTAGCGAAACTGTGATGTCGTTATACTTTGTGGTTTGTTTAGGCCTTATATAACTCTATTTCAGAGTACACACATGAATAGTCAGCTTGATATAATGCTGACAGAGACGCTTACGCTAACAGTCTAATAGTTTACTGTTTACCAGGCAGAAACACCACTACAAGTAAATTAGTGTTAAGCAAATGTCTATCCTTATTACAGCTGTTTTAATCAAGAGTGCTGTGGCATTGAACAACACTGGGAAACAAGATTGAGCTGATAATAAACAGGAGCTAAGCTATAAACACAGAATATATCTAGATTACAAATTTGGTGTAGGCGGGACGGGGAGAAGGTCTTAAGGAAAAGTTAAGTACGCCACACTATTCAATACGAGACCATGCTAGTTTAGTAAAATCCGATCACAACAATTATTCAAAGGATAACAGTAGTCTACGCTCAACAATGCAGATCTCTACAGTGGCAATTACACAGTGCTAAGATGATATTAAATATCAGTTGCAATATTTTCTTTACAACTTTAGACAGAACATACAAATGCCAATGTAATTATCTAATTCCAAAGTACATTGCAAGATAGCTGTGGTGTATTAATAACCTTGATAGATTTTAGCAACAAAAAACCACAATTAGTTACAATATCATACCATCCTGGTGGTAAAGGATGCTAGTAGCAGGGTTGTGCAGCCTCCGTGGTTGGAGTAGGGACTAAAGATGGCACCCTGTATAACAGGGTGAATTATGATACCTCTGGGGTGGATGTAGGTTTGGGAGGGGAGGAATTTTGTTGCAGGTAAATGTAAGTATTGCCCTGATGTGCAGCCCTGCACTTAGAGGTATTGATGAGGTAAATGCAAGTTCTAATAGGGGTAAAGGTTGTTTATAGGGAGGGAGTATGATGATGGAGCTGCAAAAAACAGAGAAACAGTGCGATTATAAGGAGCAGTTGGTGACAAAAAAAAAAAGGAAAGGGTACAACAAGGAGGGGGACACAGAATAAGGGAAGGAGTACTCAGCAGAGATGAGCCAAGGGTGTGCGTCAGGATAGGAACAATCACTAAATCAGGCAGTTAGCTAGAGGTAAAGTAAGCACAGAGGGAGTAGTGAAAAAAAAACATAAGAATGTTCAGTAGAAGAAGCAGAATACACTCATAAGGGAGTAGAAAAGCAAGTTGATGTAGGGAAATCTGCACTAATAAAGGTAAGAAAGGTGCTGCTCTAAGGGTAAGAAATTCAGAGTAGGTAAAGGCTTCCCTTGCTCACTACCCCTACATGTATTACAGATTGGGCATGTCTGCAAAAGAACTTGACTAAATTTACAGTTTAGTTACAAGAGAATAATATGCTGATAAATACATCAAAAACTAACCATGAAAGATTTGGGACACATACATTGAAATGTGGATATTTAATACAGCATACAGTGACTGAAACTACTGATTCATTTAAGGACCTTGTATATAGGTAGAGCCAGCTTTGAGTTTTTCTAATCATATCAACCAATTGGTTAATGATAGTTATAGAACTATAAGTTTTATAAAAAGATTTATACAGTCTAGGAAATCAAAAATGATGAAGTCATTGTTTGTTTATTACAATAGACCCAAACTTGAGCATGGAATAACAATATGGAAACCTTAAGAAAACAAGCAGGAGTAAACTGGAAAGAGTACATCATAAATATGCCAAGAGCATCCATGGATGTAAAATTTTAAGTTATCATAAAAGACTAAAATATCTGAACTTGTACAGTGTTTCTTACAGATATTTAAGAGAGGATCTTATTCAGGTATTTCTGAGAATTTTTGAGGTTATCAAAAAGTAGTAGAGAATCAACAGACAACTTATGTAGAAGATCCTACAGGAATGAGAAGGGCATTCATTGGTTCTCTGAGAGAAAAGCTGATGCAAGGAAGATACTACCAAATTACATTAAAGTACTAGTTTAGATATTTTAAGAACAGCCTGGACACTTATTTTGGGAAGAACTGTTTTGGTATATTGGCAGGCTAGAAGGGCATTAATGCCCTTGCTTGAAATATCTGTATGTATGTATGTATGTATGTATGCATGCATGTATATAACTTTAGAGCTATAGTTATTTTATTCTTCCTCTACAAAATATCTGAAAAATGTATTCAAAAACAATTGCTAAACTATCCCCTGCAGGAAGAATTCCTACCTACCCCCCCCCCCCCCGCACAGTACTATGGGAGGGATGAAAGCTGTGTTAACCTTTGCAGATACTGTCAATAATGCTAGAGATAATGGCAAACTAGTCTTCTCCTTATATCTAGACTTGTCTAAAGCTTTTGACACAGTTTGTCACAGCAAACTTCTATGTGAAATGCTCTCACTATGTCTATCTCAGCCCACCCTTCTGTGGTTCAAAAGCTATTTATACAGTAGTTATCAAAGAGTAAAATGGGACTCCACTGTCTCTCTCCTTACCGCCCAGTAACCACTGGTGTACCATATGGCTCTATCCTTGGTCCACTCCTCTAACATTCTCACCAACACTCTCCACACACACCAACACATCAGGCCTCCCTAATACAGTACTCAAATGTCACACTCATATGAGCATCAGACAACCTGGCACATCTACAGAAAATTACAGAGGAAGCTTTAACAACCACTGAAAGATAGCTTTGTAACTCATAACTTACGCTCAAACCCCCTCCCCCACTAAAATACAAACTACTACTTTTTTCCCCAAATCCTTCTCAGATGAAAAGCAAAATTTAAAACTCTCTCTTAACACAAACTTTGAAGTTACCTCTCAAAGCAAATTACTAGAGAAGATAGTGGATGATAATCTTAACTTCAACCAGCATATAAAATCACCAAAAGTAGAGATAATTTACAAAGCCTACAATTTTCTCACCAATGCAACTAAAACTACACTTGACTATACTTATCTCCTCCCCTCACTACTGTATGGCACGCCCATATTTACTAACTTCCAGGCATCACAAAAAACAAAACATGGGCGGTGCTATAAGTAAAGTGCCTACATGTGAAGTAAATACCCCTTTCAGAACCCACCAGTGTACAGCACTAAAAAGCCTATATTGGTTAGAAATACCCAGTCTCCCTGGGCCTCCACTGAAAATGGGCTCATACCCAGTTGGAGTTTCCCAGTTATCAAATTTCAATAAATAATTTAAGGGCCTGGATATATGAATAGATTTAACTTTTATTTTTCTAATCATATTGAACAACTGGTTAATGACAGTTATGGAAGTATATGTTGTACAAAATAATTTATAAAGTCTAGGAAATCAGATTATGGAAGTATATGCTGTACAAAATAATTTATAAAGTCTAGGAAAGCAGAAATGCTGAAATCAATGTTTGTTTGTTAATGTTAGACCTGAAGTTGAATATGGAATAATAATGTTGAAACCTTATAAGAAAGTAAGCATGGGTAAATTGGAATTAATACAGTGGAAATATACTAAGCACATCCATGGATGTGAAAATTTAAGTTGTTATGAAAGACTAAAACATCTGAACTTGTACAGTGTCCCATATAGACATTTAAGAGGAGAACTTGAGGTATACAGGAAATTTAGAGACAAAAACCTCTGGAAATGTTTGGGTTATCAAAAAAGAAGTAGAGAATCAACAGACAACCTATGTAGATAATTCTACAGAAATGAAAAGTGAAGTAATTGGTTCCCTAACACAGTAACTGATGCATGGAATAGTCTACCAAATTACATTAAAGCAAGGAGTAGTTGCAATATTTTTAAAAATTACCTGGATACTTATTGTGGGAATAATTGTTTGGTTTACTGGCAGGCTAGAAGAGCATTATAGCCTGTACCTGAAATATTTGTATGTATGTATTTTCTAAAGAGTAGCTATGGTGAGGTGAAGAGTGTGGTTGCCACATGTTCATGGAGTTATGTGATCAATTGGCAGTTGCTAGTAGTGTAGTAGTGCAGTACTGACATTCAGAAATGAACGTTGATACTGCATTTGGGTCATGGTTGAAGTGCTGAAGAATGCATGTGGTATTTTAACTGTGTCAAGCTGTGTGTTAATTTGTAGCATTGATTTTTGTTTAATTTTTTTTTTTGTGGGTCCTCAGATTTGGGAAGAAAATTCAGGGAAATGGACAAGGTGTCAGATAACTTAGATATGGTTATAGACATTCTCATCAGTGAGCAACCCCTAAAACTATCAGCTGCAGACACTTTATTGATTATAATCACCTCAGATATCTGACTGCATTTATAAATGGGTACAGTAAAGTATCCCAGCTTGCTTCACACAGATGTGCCAAATAATAATGTTTACTTGAGCAAATGGCAGGTTAGTTGCTGTTACCAATAGATAGACCCTATAACTAGCAATTTTATCCATTTTGCTGACTGTGTAACCTCATCTGTTAGACCATAGTCAAATAGAAAAAAAATGGCCACAGTAGTTTATTTCAGCTCCCTCCCATACAAATGTCCCCATCAATTATAGCCACTTGCATGACTGTGTACACCTCAAATGTTTTATTGTGATTAAAAGAATGAATAAGTACATACATTATGACTAAAGTATTTAGGATTGTTGCATGCAACCCACTATAGCCCCTATATAAACAAACACGTACTGATAATCAAAAATAAGCACTAAATCACGCTGAACTGTACTCCAAAAGGAACAATTTTAACTAATACACTTTATTATTCACTGTCTGTTAATCCTTTTAGGATTTAGTTATCATTTTGTCTATTATCATTGTTATCAAGTTACTGTTTAGAAAATTTGTAGCACTGTGTTTTACTTCTTCTTTTTCTCAGTGCTTACTACTCAATTTTACCTAATTTGCTCCTGTATTTCTCCATGTCATGATCACCTCTACTGTATGACTACCTTGATTGTTATTGTTTACCGTCTACCATGTCATTCTGTGGAGCTTTTCTCCCCGGGCCTCCGCTGAAAAAGGACCTGCGTCCAGTCATAATTTCCCGGTAAACAAATTAAATAAATAAATGTGTGCGTGCGTGTGTGTGTGTGTGTGTGTGTGTGTGTGTGTGTGTGTGTGTGTGTATACAGGGGGTTGCAATGGGTGCGTGATTCTAACATCAGAATGACGAAATACATTACTGTGTTCACACACACACACACACACACACACACACACCAATTAACATCACAGCAATTTTTATGAATTTGTACACCTCAGATGTCTGACTGTGATCAAATGAATGAATAAATGAGTACATAATGGCCACATTAATGCAACACTCCACCAAACACACAGAATAAACATGGGAACAACAGCTTCTAGTAACCTACAGTGATGAGAATGTACATTCAGAAAGGATATTATGTTCTACCCTGTGTCTAGTTTAAATGATGTATACTTAACTTAATGTTACAGATATGTCTGTCATCATCAGCTCTTCTGTCCAGCTATAGTTAGTAACTTTAATTGCATTCCATTGTCACCACTGCTGTTTCTCTTTTAGCAGGAGTATTGCTAAAGCATTCACAATACTCACTAAGAGCACTTATATGGTACCAGTAACTTTATCATCTTTGTTCTGCACATTTGCTTCTGCAACATTTATAACTCTGACATTGTTTTATTTTGACAGATTCTTGTGAAATAGCCACATTCCACAAACTTTATAAAACTCTTTTTAAATCTTTGCAATTTGCTTGCTCATGTCTGAAGCCACAGTGTTGAATATCTTTGTAGTTTCTGATGGTGAGTGCCATCTTGATTATTGTGCAGGTTGCCAGTATTCACTGCATTAACCTCATTTGTTTTAGCAGAAGTAGGTTTTATCCTTGTCTGTTTCTCATTCACAGCATTTATTTTACAGATTTCTTTCTTCAGTCAAACGTTTAAGCTAAATGTCAGTTTTCTTGCACTGCGCACATATATAGGTTTTTCTGGGGTCATATCTGCTTAGCATAGTAGTGTGGTTTAAAAGACAACTCTGACTCTGATTAGGTAATCAGTAAGGTTACCAGACCCACGTTCTTGTACTCTGTACATAAGATAATTGACATACTCTAATGATTCTTGTACCCCTTGATTTCTTCTAAACAACAAAGAAGTGATATATTGCCAGTTCTTTGTCTCACAATATGCTTTAAATTTGCATTTAAACAGATAAATATTCGTACTCTTCTCCTCTGAATGGCTAAAAGGTTCCATGTATTGTTTTCCCCCTACACCATGACCAATGAATGTTTTCAAGCTTGTCAGCAAGTCCACTTGTAATTAAACAGATCAAAATATTGAAATCAATAGGTTCCATTTTTTCAGAAAGGCTTCCGTGCATATTTAAAGCATGTTGGTTGTTATGCAAAAGCCATCATATGCCAAAAACAAAATTAAATGGAGTGTAGAAAACTACTATGATAGTCCAAGGGCATGCACACAAAATAAACACAAAATAAAATAAATTGCAAGAGGGAGATTTTATATGTAAATAATGTACATTTTGGTAAATACTGAAAGATTTTAAAACAAAATGTTAGACCCATTCCATAAAGCTATGCAATTTTACACTTCTCACACTAAACATACTTGAGAGACAGAGAGCAGCAGGCTGTCTTCTATGGTGTGTCTTTTGACACTATGAGACCTCCTTAACTTAAACAATAGGTTTTACAGATGTAGAGGAAGACCAGATAGATCAGCCATTCACACAGAGAGATGTTGGCACCATCAAAGTTCACTATAGACTGAAAGGACCAGCAGTCTTATGTAACACGTAGCTCTTACTTTGCTACACTGTCTTAAAATGACATACTACACTTAACATATTTTCATATATTAACATATGTGACTCAGAGGAGAGCCTGAAACCTAAAGGGCTTCTACATGCATAAAAAATTAGTAGGTTTATCCCATATGACCATACCTTAGCTAATATTAATAAAAAAAATTACTTCTCTTCAAAAGACAAAAAAAGCTTAGAAAGATCTCAGAAGATTGTTGTTAAAGGATTAGGGGTCAAAGAGAGCAAGATCTTAGTGACATCATCAGTCCACAGAGGCCTGAGGGTGCCGGTCCAAGAGATGTTTTTGTTTTTTCCACTCTTGGTTCTGCTACCTGTAACTTCTGTGATACCACCTGTCCTGAACCCTTCAGATACAGGCAATGGGAAACATCTGGCTTTTATATTTTTAGATTGTGCTATCAAAAGGGTTCTCCCCAATGGTAAACATACTACCTTGATGGAGAAAGCATGGCAGGGGCCACCTACTTTGAAGCTTGTTCTTTGTGGCTCAGATTAACTGCTTCCTGTTACTGCAAGAAGATCCATATTCAAGGTCTAGATGTCTTCCATACTGAATATGTACTTAGCCTCTTCTACCTTCGACTACCACAGGTTTGCTATGAAGTCTACATATGCCTAGCATAGGATTAGTTAAAAAGCAGATCAGCCTTCAACCTCTGAGACAACTCCTTCACCTAAGGGAAAGAGACTCTCCCTTTTTTTACTCATTGGAGTCTGAGCTGGATGAGAAAGATTTGGACTGTTCCATCCTGATATCCTTTTCCTGTGGCTATAACACTGACAAGACCACTCATTCAGACTTCCCCACAGAAGACATCTGATTTTAGAGAATTCTGAGCCAAATGAGGAAGCACTATAAGTAAAGCTACAAGTAGGTGTTTAAGTCCCACAGAAGATACCTGGCTCTCTTAGGCATGAAGAGCCAAAGTCAAAAGCAGTGCATCCAATATTATGGACATTCAAGATACATTTTAGAATTAGCCTCCCTAGAGCCAGATTCACAACTTTAATCCGTAAGAATCCTGACAAATTTTACATGGTTGAAGACTCTTGTGTGTACATGTACAAAAACACTTTTATGATCTGGAAGTAGTGACCTTGACATAGAGGCTGCCAGAAATTTGGAGCTTACCACATGGCTGAGTATGCTTCATAATGACAAGAGGGTCAGTGTCCAGGATCAATATACCAAAATGGTATATGATTCAGCAACACAACCTTTATAGCAATAAATTGACAGACCTACAGCATAAAGTACCATGGGGATGTCCTCATGCAGGTTGATGATATAGCTGCAAAAACAAAAAAAGATGAATCTATAAAGGATGCAATTACCTGGGTTACTCCAACAGCTGTGAGGGTGGGCAAGTATGTTATCAAATGTGGATATAATGTGGATATAATGCTTAGAAAGATGGCAGTAGAAGCACATCTACAAACACAGTAAGAAAGTGCATTCAAAGCTCATAATTCATTTTTTACTAGAAGATGCCTGGGGCAGTTGCAGTTTTTGACCACAACTTACATTTTGGTCCCACTTCCTGAGAAATAAAAAAAAAAAAAATAGAACAGAAAGGTAAAGCCATGCAATTATTTCATCTGCAATCCCGGGTGCAGTAAGACCTTGCCTACTAAACAAAGGCCCTTCTGTGGGGCAATTCAAAAATAGAAGGGGCTTTAAAAAGAAGCAGTCCTGGTGATGGAGCAAAGGCAAAGGCAAATAATAAGGAAGGGGAGAGGAGATAAATCCCCCTGATACCAGTGTGTAATATTATTTCCTCTTAACCTTTGTTCCTCCATTAAACTTTGGCATGCTCCCACACTTATATTCTTTGTAGAAAACTACATTCATACCAAATTCACCTGTTTTTTTAATATCTGCAGAGGAATGAGTGAGAAACATTATGCTGTATGTCTACATAATAGAATGTAATGCCTATGGTCACTTTATTGGAATGCCTCCCAGCAACCCCCCCCCCCCCCCAGCCAGACCAGGACAAAGTAACACAACCAGTCCTGTTACAACTCTTTTACAAATGAGAGATACTCTTTCTGCAGAAACAACTAAAGGGGTTATGTCAGGTTTTTCTAGTCCAAGAGAGACAGCAAGCAAGCAAGAGAGAGAGAGAGAGAGAGAGAGAGAGAGAGAGAGAGAGAGAGAAAGAGAGAGAGAGAGAGAAAGAGATAGAGATAAAGGGATCTTAATAGCCTTTCTAGATCCTGCCAGGCGGAACATTTTTCTAAGGGTTTTCAAGTTTAGTTTGCTAATACTCTAGCACTGATACCACTTCTCTGTCACCAAACACATAGGAACCCTAGATTTGAAGTATGCCTACTTGCATATACACCCAGAAAGAGTACAGACAAGTCCTGAAGTTCAGTGCAGGGCACCAGCACTTCCAGCTAAACTGTTCCATTTCTGGCACTTAATAGTGGGACTGAAAAAGGCAAAGAGAGCAGCAAAGTCAAAAACTGAGCAAAAGTTTTTAAAATTCAAAAGCTGTTCCAACAGGTACTAAAGGTTCAGGGTATACCCTCTGCAGTCCCAGAGAACAAGCAAAGATTGACTACAGATGTCTTGGATCTAGATTTGGGAAGAGGATCAGAATGAAAGTCAACCTGAATGAAATGATAGCCCTCATCCAAGCCCCTAGAATATACAAAACAGTTTGGTAGAAGCCATAAAAGTGATTACAGACACCACCACTGTGAGATACCAAATAAGTAAGGAAGTTGGGATCCGAAAATATCAGGTATGTAGACTAGCTATGATAACCTGGGAAATAGCCCCATATCTAGCCCTTCACTTTTAAGAAGCTTACATCCTTTATTCTTGAATAATGTAAAATATAAGCTTAGAAGGGCAAAGGAGAACAGTCATCAATGCAGATTAACTTCCATGAAATCTCAGACCTTACTGGAAGTCAGCCAAAGTTAGATTTGATGGATACCTGTTGATATTCTAAAGACTGCAAATGTGATGATTGCAATAACAAGTCTGTAAAAGTAATTATGGGGAACTATATATTTATATGTATGTATATGTATGATGCATGCATGCATATATATATATATATATATATATATATATATATATATATATATATATTTGTGTGTGTGCCTATATACCTTTAATGTGATCTATAACCTGCACAATTCAACTGAAAAACAAACAAATCTGTTAGGGAAAAAATATAAAAAAATAAAATATGTACAATAAGCTGGTTGCATAAGTGTGCACACCTTTAAACTAATACTAATAAACCTCCGCTTATGGAGATTTCCAGAATGTATGGTCTCGACCATATGTGGTTCAAACTTGTAAAAATTCGACTATGTGAATGAAATCCTATATATATATATATATATATATATATATATATATATATATATATATATACATACATACACACACATTATTTATTTCTTTTTCTTAACTACAAATGTCTGACTGGGCAAAGTTTATTTTCAGCCGAAGCTCTGAGAGAAAACCTCCAGCAAATACATTTAAGATTCTCATGATAGAACCAATTTTTAACAAAGCTGCAGAACACAGATAGTGCTTAAGAGATCTAGATGCAAATGGGTAATGGATCTGTAGTGACACTATATAAAGACAAAACAGGTATTTCCTCTATTGTGACATTAAAGATGATAATAAATTCCAAGTATAAAATATTTAGTATGCAAACAGTTCACGTGCAATATATGAAACAAGGTGACATTAGATACAATTTATATGACAAGGATAAGGAGGGTTGTAGTATATATGTTTGTAATTAATAAGATTTAGTTAAGACATGTATAACAATAGTCTGTTGATAGGTAGTAGTTAGAATGGTTAAAGCTAGAAGAGGGAGAAAGGCATTGTATACTTGATGAGTCAAGAATAATGGGGTTAAGAATACTAGGATACTTACTGACATCGAATTTAGTTATAAGATAGTGTTGGCAAGCATTTGAAGGAGATGGATAAAGTGAGAAGGTCAGAAAGAAATTTAAATGTAAAGTGGGGATTAAAGTAGGAAAGAAGCTGTGAACCAAATGGTAAAAAGGAAAGTATAAGGGAGATACCCAGTAGAGGAATACATATAAATATATATATATATATATATATATATATATATATATATATATATATATATATATATATATTTATATACATACAGCCATACAGACACACACACACACACACACACACACACACACACACACACACACACATATATGGATTTCATTCAGAAGACTGAGTCATCAGAAAGTTGAACTTCATATAGTAGAAACCATGTGACTGACTTTCTGAAATGAAACTTTTGTATGAAGATTGCCCCTGCAAAAACATAGATTTTTGTTGTTTTGGGTCATTCAGCTTTTTGGAAAAAGCGATCATATGGTCTTGACCATATAAAATTTGACTTTACGATAACTCAGTCTATATGTATGTATATATATATATATATATATATATATATATATATATATATATATATTTAGAAAATGTTTGTTTGTATGTGTGTACAGATATATGGAGTTACTGCAATTTATCAAATGCCATAATATCGAATTCCATTTTTTCAATGCTGAAAATATTGAGGCCTACCTCACTGAAGGACCGGAACTATGAAGATCTTCCCAAGGTAAGTACCCACTTACCCAAAAAGAAAGAAAGCCCAAACGTGCCATCCCTTGCCCACTCAGAATGGTAATTCTTTATATCAGTAAGGAGAAATAATGAGATTAGTTAACTACTTTTTTCTGTATTTGTGTGAATCTTTTCATCTGTATTATTTTAATAAAACTGGAAAAAAAGTTTATAAAGCGCTTTTCATCAAATGCAATGATTTGACTTCCTCAGACAACGAAAACAGTTCAAAACAAGTTTAAAACAGTTTAAATACATTCAAAAAGTCATGTGACAACATAATTTACATAATAAATAGGTAACATTAAAACCCTTTCTCTGTATTTACAATTACCTTGTTTGTACACTTTCCTATAATTAAATAACATTTACAATAAATAATCTAACGAAGCTACTAAATAAATACTAAAAAGTGTGCATGCATATATGTATATATACAGATCAAATAACCAATTTATATTCTCTAAATTCCCAATGTTATACTTAGTTAATTATGCCTGTTGTTTGTAACAATAAAAACAAGGCACAATTATACTCTCTATAATTAAGATGTTAAATAAAAAATAAATAACAAGGGGCCTCCTTCTTATCTGTTCAAGTTCTTAAGTTTCAGATAGGACTGAATAGAAAATTTCTCATTTAGCCCAGGTAAATGATGAGCATCTAACCTAAGTTGCCATAGCAACTCCATTTGCTCTAACAAAAGGGAATTAGGGCCTTGTCTAAGTCCTTGTATAACCTGATCAATGGCCCTGAACCTAAATTTGTGGGTTGGTTCTTCTTCTATATGTTTTGCTAAAGCATTTCCTATCTTATTTCTCCTGATACTATAAAAGTGTTTGTATATCCTTTATTTTAATTTTCTGTCAGTTTTTCCTATGTAGAATGCTGGACAGAAGGCACATTGGGCTAAGTACACCACCATTTTTGTATTACATATAAATCTCTTTTTGATATAATAAGTCTTATTCCTTATGTTGAATATTTGCCCTGTTGCAATAAACTCACAGTAATTACATGACTCATATTTTAGCATCCTAGAAGTTCTAGTGAAACTTGTATCATGTATTTCTAACAGGTTCTTTAAGTTTTGTCCCCTTCTACATACAAATTTTGGCCTCGAACCTATCTTATTAGCTATATGTTTGTTGTTAGTCAACAGGTTCCAGTTCTTCAAAATTACTTTCTTAAGGTCAAATGTTTCCGGACTAAATATAAAAATGAATCTAGTACTATAATTCTTTTTGTTAGGATCATTCCCATTCAAATTACTAATAGTTTGGCCCTCCATTATAATGCCCATATTCCCTTGGTTTGAAACGGTGTTTTGTAAAATTTGTAAAATTGGTTTATATATACCTGACGATTTTTCCTAGTTACTTCTGAAATTAGGTCTAATAACAATAATTCCAGATAAGCTCTCTGCATAAACATCCTTTTTAGATGTTCTCATTCGTTCAGAAATTCACTCTCAACTGTCATCATCCTAGCTGCCCGAACTAACTGGCCTTTGATGACTGACTTTTTTTGGTAGTAAGGATGTGAACTTGTGAAATATAAGAATGTGTTAGAATATGTTTCCTTATGAAAGATGGTTGCTGTGTAACAATCTACTTCTTTTTTTTAACAGGATGTCTAAATAAGAGATGGTATTACTACTAAAGTTACTTGTAAATTTCAAAAGTTACTACTGTTGTTAAAGAGTTCCACTAGATTCGTGGCTCTTATTTCATCTCCCTTAAGGATGATAAAAATATCATCTAAAAAACGTGTGTAGTAGTGGATAGATTCCATTATATTCACATAAAAAAAAATGTTTTGGTGTTCCCAGTGGGCCATGACGAGATTAGCAAAGCTAGCACCCACTGGTGAACCCATTGCTATCCCAATTCTTTGTAAAAAGATATCATTTTCAAATGAAATGTAGTTGTTCTCAAGTATTATAGTGAGAAGTTCTTCTTCTACTCTAATGTCTGTTATAGGGGCATCATAGCTAAAGTTGCTTGATTTCCTTCCTCGTGTGGTACTGCGCTATAAAGGTCGCATACATCAACTGTTAAAAAAGTGTATTCACTATTAAATGGTAGTTGATTTAAATTTGCTAGAAATATCCAAGAAGCACGGTTAATTTGTCTTTCTTGGCTTGCATATTTTTTTCAAAATATTATCAACTACTTTCACACTAGCATATGTAATAGACTGCCTGGCATCCACAAGTGCTCTCATAGGTGGTTCAGCTAAGTTTTTATAAATTTTAGGCACTCCAAAGATATGTGGGATCTTTGGAAAAGGCATTTTCAAATAATTCTAAGTTTTCAACTCAATTGTGCCCTCTATAAACATATTGTTTAAGTAAATACTAATATTCCAATATGCTGAATGTAGTTCATTGATGCTGACCTTCAAGTATGTTTGAGTGCTTAATGTTCTCTGCATTTTCTCTTTATAGTCGTTTTTACTCATAACAACTAAACCACCACCTTTATCTGGTTTAATTAATCTAATAGGTTTGTTTCTTAAATCATATAACAACTTATGTTCATCTTTGGTAATGTTGTTAATACAATTTCAATTTTTAAATACATCCCTAATGTCTAGTTCACATATTTCATCAAATACAAAGTGGGGTGCAGGGGTGGATTAAAAGTACTAGAAACATACAAGTCACTGTTTAGACTATTATTATTACCACACACAATAGTTAAAGTTTCCTCACAAAACATTTAAAGTCCAACAGTACTCTTGCTATATCTAAGTGAGGTGTTGGTACAAATGTCAGTCCTTTTGAGAGCAGGTCTGCTAACTCTTGACTAACACTACTGTTGGAATAATTGTAAATTTTAAAGTCACCTGTTTTGTCGTAAGTCATGGTGTAAGGGCCTTTGTTCTGAACAGTAACAGTTTTGTTTATCTCTTCTGTTTTTGCTTCGCTTTCCCTCGGGAATTGTATGGGTTCTGTTGGTTTCCTGACTCAGAGTTTTTGTTTTGATTCTTTACCGAGTGAAAAAAATTTTGCCGATTCCTTTAAGTTACAGATGCATAAGTGTTACGTCTTTGGTCGTTAGCGTTAGAGCTATTTCTAACGTCTGAACATTGCCCTACATTTCCTTCCAAGTTACTATTACTTGTGGATGGTGTTTCAAAATCTACTTCCTCACGCTAAATACTGCCTCCAGTGTTCAGGTTTGATGGTGTTACGTTTGCAAGGCTCTCAGAGTTCCATAATTGCGAAGGGGGCGGGTTCGGATAAGCACTGCCCCTAGCGTAGTCTAAACGATCTCGCTCAAGTTTCTTTAATTTTATATTTTTCAATTTGTCTATTTGTTGCCCAATACTGTTGAAAATTCTATTGTGGTCATAATGATAATGGGAATAGTCACGGTGACTCTTAATGTCCAAGTTCAGTTGTTCAATGTCTTTAGTCAAAGTATCCATTTGCAATTTGTAGTGTTTATTCATCAATTCCATTAACTCAGTCCCTTGCTGATTGAATAATTGAATAAGTTCTTTATGAAAGGCAGACCCACTCTCCAAGCCCATGGGGAACTGCCATGATCTAAGTCCCTTTGGGACTATATTAGAAGTGCAACACTCATTAAAGTAAATTGTTTCTAATTGTAACTTTTTATATTTTAACAGTTTATAGTCAAGTTCTTTCAAACAATCGACTAACTTGTATTCATTGCCTCCAGCCGGAGGCACCATTGCTGTTTCTATACTTGCCTTAGTTAAAGTTGGTGTATCTTGCAACCAGGCAAAAATATCTGGTGTCCCAATAAGCCCCGAGGAAAGATTGGTGTTAGAGGCTAATGTTAGATTGATATCATTGGTACCATTCGCTTTGTACCCTACTACATTCAACTGTGTGTTAGGGTGTGTGGGTTATCTCGACTGACTTTGAGTTACACTAAGTCCCCTTGAAGTCATACTTTTTAGTATTTATTTAGTAGCGTCATCAGATTATTTATTGTAAATGTTATTTAATTATAGGAATGTGTACAAATGAGGTAATTGTAAATACAGAGAAAGGATTTTAATGTTACCTATTTATTATGTAAATGATGTTGTCATATGACTTTTTCAATGTATTTAAACTGTTTTAAACTTGTTTTGAACTGTTTTCGTTGTCTGAGGAAATCAAATCATTGCATTTGATGAAAAGCATTTTAAAAACTTTTTTCTCATTACCTCGAGTCCGTGTTCTTTGGGACCTCTCCAGTATTTTTAGTAGTTCATTTTTTTAGTTTTACTGAGTTTATTTTAATAATTCCTGTGACTGAAACTCTAGTGTTTACTTGAAAAAGATATTAAGTATTTTTGTGTTCTTATTTATTATTAAATATATTTAAACTTTTCATTGTGGCTGGTCTTTTAGAGAATATTTTAATCTCTGAGAGTACTTATATATATATATTTGGTGACAACTCTGGCTGCACCTGAAAGCCTTGCTGTTGGTCAGACTGCCATTTCTACTAATATTAACTTCCCTCAGTATAACTGGATACCCTTGTAAGAGCCTTAGAGTAGCTGGCTGTAGAATGTCTGGTGGGAGTAACTGCCCTATAGTCTGAGCAGAGGGGCATAGCTATCAAATCTGTGGCAGTCTTTCCCAGGTGTATGTGTGTATGTGTGTGAAAATCAAATCTCAAAGAGTGTGTGTATTAGCTACTTGGAGCAGGGACACGAAGCACTACTTTAACAGAAAGGGTACTGGAGGACTTAGCTTGGACACTCGGCTGAGGACTCAACTCTATAACTGTGCCAGTGGGAGTCTTATTGGGGACCTGGAGGGAAAGAGAGGGAGAAATGCAGACCCCAGACTGAGTGTGTTTTCCCTGTGTGCTCTTAAAGGAAATTGTGCTTGATGCAGAGAGCTGCATCAGGAAATACTGGGTGTATCCATTTTTGTTCAAAGTGAACGTCCCTCTCCAGTGTTAGGGGTGAGGATTCAGGGTCCTTGATTATTGGTCCAGAGTGAAGACGTCAAAACCCCATTAATATTAACATAAGTATCAGAAGATCTTTTGTCTGTAATCAACTTTTTTAACAAACACTGGACTTCAGATAGCTTTAGACCACCCAGCCTAGAAAGTCATTCCCTTTAAATCTGTAAGAGGTCTAATTGTTTTTTTTTTAAAGATTGAGTATTCAGAAGTAAAATACCGATACTTTTTTGTATAGATACCTTAGATACCAGATCAAAGGTTTGTTCTATAGACAGATCCAGTATTTTCATTCCCTGGTTTTGTCAATAGGAATGGTAAATAGGACTGACTCAGACAAAAAGGAATGTTTAGGATGTTAGCTCTTGTTTATCTATGTATTGCAATGAACCTTGCTGAATGCTGTTATACCCTACATCTCATAGTGCCCTGCTCATGTCTTGTCTTCTATTGTGCATTCCCAAGTGCTGTTCATATCAGTGTGCAGTACATTTTAAAGTCTATAATCAATTCCATAGGCTGGAGTATACACTACATAAGCTGAAAGATGTGTAATGCTTCTTAACTGCATAACTGCCTGCTCACTGTCTAAGTTATCGTGTAGGCTACAGAATTATGCAGTACATCTGGACAAAGCATGAAATAATGTGGTGACAACTGCCCAAAAAAGGAGCAGATTTTAAATATTGCTGTTATATTATAAACTTAGAAAGTTGCTAGAATAACAAGATTTGTGTTAGCATGCATTTCTGAAAGGATATTATTTATTATTTATTTATTTATTAGTATTTGTTTACTGGGAAAATCCATTAGGCCAAAAGAGCCCATTTTCCATGGAGGCAGAAGGAGAAAAGCTCCACAAGAAAGTTAGTATAAAAGTACACAGAACTGAAAACAATTAGTAAAATACAGGCAGTAATATGCAGGAATAGACAATATTATACAACCCAGAAAAGGAAGTGTTTTAATATACAATATTTACAGATTATTAAAGTTTATAGATACATACTAAGAAATCATGCATTTGTTAATGTCTTATGTATTTCGAGATTAAAATAGAAATGAAAGCTGTCATATGGAAATATTTACATTATTATTGTAAAGGTGTATCAGCTAGCCCAATGGTATAGGGAAGTGTGCAGTTGTTTTATTACATGATAAAAAGTCATGAGGATATAGTAAGGCATAGATAGATAGTTAGGCATGGGTAGATAACGTATTAGTGTTTAAAATGGGGATAAAGGAAGATCTGAGAGGTGAGGCTATAAGTCGAGGTGAGTATGACTGCAAGTGTGGGGAATCAGGTTATTGATGGATTAAGACATCTGCATTGCCAAAGAGCAGAGAGATGTTGCTGCAAATATTTTTTTTAAAGGAGATGTTACTGGAGGTTCTGATATCTGTAGGGAGAAAGTTCCATAATTTGGCAACTGTGAAGGAATAAAACATGTCTCCAGCTGGGAGTTCAGGTTTTTCTGCTTGCAAAAGAATTTGTTTTTCAGATCTGAGTGGTCTATTAGGGTGGTAGATGGTTAAAATAGAAGAAAGGGCTGGGCATTCTGAGGGTTTGTAAATGATTTTGTGTGCTATAAATGTTCATTGTGTTTCACTGCTGCAGTCATTACACTTGGGTTATCCTGCCATCAGGTGGTCCCGCAGTCGGCCAGAGTTCCAAAGTCTTGGTCCGGCGTCGGTTGCTGTCGCTTCTTCCCTGACGTCAGTGCGCCAGGGGTATATAAGATGCAGCCGACACCATTTTCTACAGTCTTTCTTGCCGCGCGGTGCCCGAAGCAAAAGCAGTTCGCAAGTGACGGTCGGCCGACTCCTGAGATTTTGAATTTGAATTTCAGAACCAAAGTCTTCAATAAAGCTAAGTACCCCATTGGGGAAACTTTTTCTTGCCTCAGACCGATGTCAGTAAAAGTTAATAATTGTATTTCTTGTGGGAGGCAAATACCTCATAAGGATTTTCATTCTTACTGTATTCCATGCCTAGGCCCAGACCACGATGTCACTAGTTGTCGGTTTTGTGCTAGATTTAACAAGCGCACTATTAAACGTAGGTTTGACTTTGCTCGCCATTACTTTGGCAGAAGGTTCAATTATACCAGGCCGTTAGAACAACCGATGACCGGAATACACAAAAAACGCAAAGACAAGGATAAGGACGGGCATCCGAGGTCCAAAACTGATGATGAAGCCTCTTCTAGGCCAGTTGCCAGTTCGCTGATTCTCAGTGAGGCACTTTCACAGCCCCTGACACCCACTACCTCAGAGCCACAGGCCACCTCTGACTCCCACATGGAGATGTCTAGGCCTCTGGAAACTCAAGGTATTGGGCCTACGGAAACTAACCCTCTCAGATGGGTCCGGAGCCGCTGAGCAGGCATCGACTTCTGAGGGTGTTTTCAGACCTTCACAGCTTACCACCCAAACAACAACCAAGTCTAAAACTCCATTAAAGACAAAGAAGCAAGTACAGCATTCACCTGGACAGGCCTCCATGCCTAAAAAACAGATGCTCAAAATGGCCGAAGACTTAATTACTCTGATCAGGGGTTCCCATCCCCCTCCTGATAAAAGGCCTAGGCAGGATACAGACTATGATTCCTCTGACCAGGTTTCCATTTCTTCTGATTCCTCTTCAGACCGGGGATACTCTTTACCCCCCTATGAGGACTCTGATGCTGAAGAATCAATCCCTTCAGCCTCTCCTCCTGAGGATTACTCTTTTGGGGAAACTTTACATACCATGAGGGAGCATTTCCATTGGGAGGGCCAGGATTATTCAGAATCCAAGAAAAGGCTCAGAGACTTTCTTTTATTGCCTCAGCACAGACCCCTTGCTATTCCGCCAGTGTTGGATATTGTGGATGATGTGTTCTCTGAATCCATTTTAAATCCTGATTCTTTGCCCCCTGCTCCAGTCAAGCCAGACAGGTACTACAGAGTCCCTGACTCTCACAAATTTCTTTATAAAAACCCTGTTGCTGACCCAGAAACTATTTCCCAGGGTCCCAAAGGGGTAAAGGCTTCCAAGGCTAAAAATCCAGTTCCCTCTGACAGGGATTCTAGAGCATTAGACAGATGGGGGAAGAACGTTTACACTTCTGCAACTTTAGCAGTAAGAGCTTTAAATTGCCAATTTCATATGCTTAAATACCAGCAATACTTAGCGTCTCTGTTAAAACAGAAAATGCTTACAAGTTCAGAACATCCTGACTATAAGGAAATGCAGGATTTATTGCATGCAGCTGAACAAGTGGGAAAACATACTCTGTAATGTGGTTTTGATTCATTAGAGGCTTCTTGCAGAGCAGCAGTTACAGGATATGTGATTCGAAGGCATGCTTGGTTAAAAGAACAAGGTTTACCTGATAATGTTAAGGCAAAATTATTGGATGCTCCTTTACAGGAGGATATTTTATTTGGTGTTAAGGCAGAAGAGGTATTAAAGAAAATGGAGGATAAGGCAAAATCTATGCAAACAGTGAAGGATTTCTTACAGGTGCAGCCACCTCGATTTAGCAGAAATTGGCTTTCAAAAAATTGGTCCTTTCCAGTGTCAGACAGACCACAAAGAGGCAGATACAGATGCCCAAGAGGCAGATCTCAGCCCCAAGGCTCTTACAGACCACGACAGTGGGGGGATTCAACCACAAAAGGAGGGGAAGACAAGTCACAACCTTATAGGAAACAGTCCCAACGACTTCCCCCTTCAAATGCCAAGCACTTGCCTTTTGGCAGCTCCCTTAGGGGGAAAACTAGCACTTTTTTCACAAAACTGGCATATCATCACCCAAGACAAATGGGTTCTGAATATTGTGTCTCAAAGTTACAGGTTCCACTTTCACACTCTATCAAGGCCAAAAGGAATGCCAGACCTGCCACAAAAATCAATGGGCAGAGGCACAAAAACAAATTACAGCCCTCATGGACATGAGAGCTATTCAAAAAGTGCCACAACAGGAACAAGGACAAGGAATTTACTCAAGACTTTTCCTGGTCCCCAGAAAGGACAAAGCCTGGAGACCCATACTGGACCTTTCTACTCTAAATACTTACCTGGATGTTCCGAAATTCAAAATGTTGACACTACAGCAGCTTCTTACTGGGCAAGAAGGCTTTGCTTGTTACTTTGGACCTCAAAGAGGCATACCTGCATGTCCCTATCAGACAAAATTGCAGTAGATACCTCAGATTCATAGCTGGCTCAATGCATTACCAATTCTCTGCACTGCCCTTTGGCTTATCCACTGCACCCAGGGTCTTCACAAAATGCCGGGCACCAGTAATTGCATTTTGCAGACAAAAAGGAATTCAAATATATCCATACTTGGACAACTGCCTTATTCAAGCAGAGAGCAAGGACATTCTTCTAAAGCATCTGTCATTTGTAAAAAGATTGCTAATTTGCCTGAGGTACACAGTAAATGAAAAGAAGTCAAAACTAGTGCCCTCACAAGAGATAATATTCCTGGGTGCCAGCTTAAATACAATGGTCCAGATGGCTTATCTCACGCCAGACAAGCAAGGACAACTGACTCAGTACTTTCAATTGATGGCAACAAAAACCCAACTCCCTGAAAGAAAAATTCTGCAGGCCTTGGGGTTCATGGCATCCTGCATACTACTAATACCATATGCCAGACTGCATATGAGGAAATTACAATGGTACCTAAAAAGTGTTTGGACTCAACACTGTCACAGTTTGGAAACAGTAATACCACTTATTCCCTGCCTACAACAGGAGTTTTGATGGTGGGCACAGGCATGTCACCACAACAAGGGACAGCCTTTCACTCTACCCACAGCCAGGCAGACACTAACAACAGTTGCTTCGGATTATGCCTGGGGAGCACACATGGCAGGAAAATGTATTCAGGGCAAGTGGGCCGCAGACCAAATGCATCTTCACATCAATCAAAAAGAGATGCTAGCTGTACAAAATGCCCTAACAGCTTTCAAGGACCTTCTGCATCCAGGACAACTATTACTAAAGACAGACAACACCACAGTTATGTGGTACATAAACAAGCAAGGGGGCACTCATTCTTATCCCCTCTGCAGACAAGCCATGACCTTGTGGAACACAGCTCTAACCTGTCAAGTTCATCTGCAAGCACAGTTCCTGCCAGGAAAGAAAAATACTCTGGGGTCGACGACTTAAGCAGAAACATCATGGATCCTCACGAGTGGAAATTAAATCCACAAGTATTCAGCATGATAACACAATAATGGGGGAGCCCAGACATAGATCTTTTTGCCTCCCCAATGAATTGCCAACTACAGAAATTCTGCACAAGGACTTACCACACACAAGCATGGAAAGTGGATGCTCTCTCATTCAGCTGGAAAAGCCTAAAAGTTCATGCCTTCCCACCACTGCCTCTACTTTCAAAGGTACTCCTAAAAGCCAGACAAGAAAAGCCAAAAATGATCCTGATTTCCCCAGACTGGCCACGCCAGCACTGGTACCCAATCTTAAAGAACTTAGCTCAAGGCCCACCATGGATTTTACCTCAAATTCCTCATCTTCTGACTCAACAAAACAATCAGATCCTGCACAGCCAGCTCAAAACCTTAAACCTGGCTGCATGGCAAATTCCTTAGTCAAGCAGACAACACCTCTCTCTAAAGCTGTTATGGATGTCATTTTGGAGGCCAGGAGGCCTAGCACCAGGAAATCCTATTCAGAAAAGTGGAAGAGATTCTGTGCCTGGAACCAGGCTCAAAGCTTTGACCCTCTTGTCCCAAATATTCCTCAGCTATTACAATATTTAACTGAGATGCTGGACAAAGGCCTATCCTTTTCATCCATTAAGATCCAAGCTTCTGCCACCTCAGCTCATTACAACACAGATCCTCCTATTTTCTCTCATCCATTGCTAAAACAGTACCTCAGAGGGGCTACAAATATAAGACCACCCCGGAGAGCACCAACACCAACTTGGGACCTCAATTTTGTCTTGGAAAAACTAACTTTACCTCCTTTTGAGCCAGCCAATTCAGCAGAATTAAAATATGTGTCATGGAAAACTGCTCTGCTTCTGACAATAACCTCAGCACGAAGAGTCTCAGAGTTACAGGCATTAATGGCAGTGGAGCCTTTCATCATTTTTCACCAAGACAGGGTTTCTTTAAGAACAAACCCTTCATTTATGCCAAAGGTGGTATCCAGTGTGGCTCTTAACCAAACTATTCACTTGCCAACTTTTTATCCAAATCCCCAGAATAAAGGGGAGAGATTTCTGCATACATTGGACATACACAGGCAGTTACTTTTCTACCTGGACAAAACAAAAGCTTTCAGGAAAACTGAGCAATTGTTTGTAGCATATGCTGCAGGATCACAGAGAAAGGCTATTTCAAAGCAGACCATTTCAAAGTGGATAGGACACTGTATCCATTTCTGCTACACACAGCATGGGAAAACTATACCTAGTAACATTAGGCCACATTCCACCAGGGCAACAGCCACTTCAACTGCCTACCTTAGAGGAGTACCTATTAAAGATATCTTGAAAGCTGCAACTTGGTGAGATATCTTGGAAGCTGCAACTTGGAGTTCAGTGCACACCTTTACCAAACATTATCACTTGCCTCTTTATTCTAAATCCAGAGCTGGCTTTGCCGCTGCAGTGCTGCAGGGCCTCATAGCCACCCCAAATCCTCTATAGAACCAGCCACCCTACCTCAGCTTTGGGATTCAACCCAAGTGTAATGACTGCAGCAGTGAAACACGATGAGCATAGTACAGTTTTGTACCTACCATAAATGTAGATGTTCGAGTGTATTCACTGCTGCAGTCCAGGTTACCCTCCCTCCATCCCCTCTTTCTTAGCTGGGACTTATCTATAACTTTCTACCCTATACTACCTATGTGGTGTATGTGCTGGTAACTGAAGGTTTTGGTTTTACTTTTTATGTATGTTTTATGAGCAATATATGTATTGCCTACCTATTTGGGGGCACCTGACATCTGGGGCAAGAAAAACTGAAGAAAATGGCATCGGCTGCATCTTATATACCCCTGGCACACTGACGTCAGGGAAGAAGCGACAGCAACCGACGCCGGACCAAGACTTTGGAACTCTGGCCAACTGCGGGACCGCCTAACGGCAGGATAACCCAAGTGTAATGTCTGCAGCAGTGAATACACTCGAACATCTACATTTATAGTAGGTACAAAACTGTACTTTAGAAAATGTGGAGGTTTGAGCCAGTTAAGCAACTGTTGGGAGATGTAGTAATGGGAACAGTATTTTGCATTGGTAGCAAACTTGGTGTCCTTCTTATAACAAGACTCAAGGTTAGTTTTTAGGGAGGACTGGCTATTGCTGAGAAGAGAAGCACCATACAGGAGAGAAGGAAAAAGAAAAGTTAAGGCAAGAGTATGCTTCGTAGAGCAGTTAAGAAAGTGTTTATGTCTATAAAGAGTGCCTAGTTTTTGTTGTTTTTTATGTCTATAAAGAGTGCCTAGTTTTTGTTTTTTTTTTTGTTTGTTTTTTTGATATTATTGTGGATATGGAGATCAAATGTGAGGTTTACATCTAGAATAACTCTTAATAATTTAGTGCGGGAGGCAACTTATTTGGCTGTGTTGTTATGAGGTTGAATGATGAAATCAGTCTTGTTAACATGTTTTTCTTGGGAGTAAATAGTAGCAGTTTGTTTTTCTTGGAGTTTAGGGCTAGATGATTATTGGCCATCCCCATTTCAGTAGCAGTGAAGACGTACTGGGTTACATGCAGAAGTTCTGTTGTTGATTTAGCAGCACTGATAATAGTAGAATCATCTGCATATTGAACAGATCCACTTTTATGAGTGGTGTGGAAGTCATTTATAAAAATACTGAAAAGAAGGGACCTAAGATAGAGCCCTGGAAATCTTCAGTTGAAGACTCAAAAAATGGAGAGAAAGAGTAGAGCCATCTAGTTGATTATTGTCTGTTTTTAGATAGTTAAACAAACAAAAGACAGCTAAAGGAAAAAGTCCAAGTTGTAGCAAAATTGTAGCAAAATTATGTATTAAGCGCTTTTCATTCCACCAGTATTAGAACTTCTCCAGATAAAAGTAAATAGTGCAATCAAACCATTTAAAAATCCTAAAACTACTATCGTGTGTTCAAAACACACCAATAGTAAGCTGTTACCCTGGTATGTATGTCATTAACCATTCTGTTTCTGGAACATATTTGAAAATAAATTAAAAATGTCAATGTTATAATTGACATAGCACTAATAAGTACATGAACATACTAGTTAGTTTACTTCTAAAAAGTTGTTGTTGTGTCTTTCGGCTTTTCCCGGTTAGGGGTTGCCACAGCGGAACTTCGGTCCGCTAATGATTGGCAGATAGATTTTTACATGCCGAGTTGCCAGCCCTGATGCACAACCTTCAATGAAGGTACACCCATTCACGCATGTCTCCACGCAGAAGATGCTCTAACTGAAAATCGAACCGGACAGCGTCTTATTGTGAGGCGACAAAAAGTACACATGTAAAATATATAAAATAACTCCCACCTTTGAGCACAAAAATCAAATTGTTACAAAACTATTTTATCTTGTTAGACTTTTGAGCTTCAAGACACAAAGAATAGAACACATTTCATTAAATCCAGGATATTGCCCAGCGTCAAGTCTCAGTTGCCATAGTAACTCAAGTCTTTCTAACCTCAAGGAAGCTGGATCCCCTTTTTTGCCCATAATTACTTTGTCTATTGCTCTGAGTTTAAATTTGTGTTCAGAAAACTTGTGTATATGTTTGGCTAGTGCATTTTCTAACCTGCCCCTCCTTATGTTGTATAGGTGTTCATATACTATATCTTTTAGTTTACGATCCGTCTTGCCCACATAAAATGCTGGGCATAGTTGACATTGAGCCAAATAAACTATCATCGTAGAGTTACATGTAAATTTCTTCCCTATACAATATTTTTTGCTGTTAATCTGATATGTTTGTCCAATCACCATGTGCCTACAGTAACTACACATACCACAGGTGAACATACCTGGGTTTTTGACTGTATGTTTCCTATTATTTTCTAGCAAGCTTTTCAAGTTCCTACCGCTCTTAAAAATGGTTTGAGGGGGATCATTAAAGTCATTAGCTAGTGGTATTTGTCCTGTTTATATTCCTGAAATTGAGAGCGTTTAAATTAAACGTTGTAATGAAATTGTACATTATTTGAAATTTGTCATCATTGTTATCCCTACCTGGACTTACCTCATTAGCATTGGGAATAATACCTCTGTTAACCAAAGGGGTCCTTTGATGTAAAATAGGTCTGTATGTCCCATTATCTCTTTTCCTTTTGACCTCAATGGTTAAGTCTGTAATTAAAGTGTCTGGTTAACCCCGCGTAAGAAGCATATTTCTCAAATTATCACATTCTTGTTGAAAGTCACTGTCCATTGTCACCATTCTGGCTGCTCTGACCAGCTGGCCTTTCACCACTGAACATTTATGGTGGAATGGATGGCAACTTGAAAAATGCAAGAATGCATTTCAGTACGTCTCTTTTCTAAAAATTTTGGCTGTATACCTACTTTGGTTTCTGTCCTTCTTAAATTCAATATCTAAATAAGCTATAACATCCTAGTTAAAGTTATATGTGAACTGCAAGAAGGCTGTGGTGTTATTTAACAGGGTTGATTAAAGATGAGATGGATTTCCAAAATTTCTTTGGATTGTGTTTTTGATTCATTTTGGAAGCTTAAATAATATTGTTTTCTATCATTAATGATTAAGTGCTTAGCTGGATTACGGGGCTGTCTAAATTGTAGGAGACCACTGGGGTTCTTGTACTTTTGCCATTTTCCCCATATTTTGTCCATGGCAGTCATAATTTGCTTGGTAGCTCTGGAGAGCCATATGGCATGATTGGTTTTAAGTCTTTTTTGTCTTACTGGGGCTACTTTGTTTAAAGTGTTCAGGAATGTGAAGTTAAAGAACTCAACAGCCTCATCAAGGAGCAGGATCTTTAGTATATTCCAGATAATGTTTCTCAGGGTTTCTTTAAGAGTTGTTGGGTTAAAGTTGCTAAGATTTCTAGTTTTGTTTGTATTGGTGTTCAGATGGTATTAGGTTGGTTTTACATAGTATAAAGGCTGGTAGGTGGTTACTAATGTTGCAGGGAAGTGTGCCTGCTGCTTAAAGTTTATGCGGGTCAGAGACTAGTATCCAGTCAAGAACTGACCCACTGCCTTTATTTCTGTTGGATCTAGTTGTATCTGTTATTAGTTGTGAAAAGTTAAACAGGTTGTTATTAGATGGTGGGGAGCGACCTGAGAAATCTAGCCAATTTATGTTAACATCACCTAGGATAATTGTGTCATTATTTATATTGTTTGCTATCCAGGCAAGAATATCTTCAAGAAGGGGAATATTATTACCTGGGGGGATGTATATGGCTATAATGCACAGATACCTAAGAGTTGTTCAATTTGAGTAGTGATACAAGTATCTCGGCTGTAGAGAATTGAGGAATGGGATTAGAATATGGGACAATGATGAGGGTATTAGGAAAGAGTATAGCAATGCCACCCCCTTTTTTATGGGGTCTGTAAACCCATAGACAGGTCTACCCAGGGGGGAGGAATTCTGAATCTTTTATATAGAGTTTTAGCCAAGTTTCGGTTGCAGCTAATATCTCTGGTTTATTCAAGGATATCCAGGCATGAAATTGTGTTATTTTGTTTCTGATACTTTGGAGACTGATTGTTGTGAAATTGAGTCATGTATGTGGACTAGGGAGACTGGTATTTGAGGGATTAGGTCCAGGGTTTGGGTGGATATCGCCACTTAAGAATATGTCAGTTTGCTTGTACAGGGAAGTTATAGGTGGTAGATTTCTTTTTAAGTGAATGGAGATGGCTGTTATGGTTGTGTATGCTTTTATGGACAGGAAGTAGATTTAGTTTGGTATGTAGAAGTATGTCGAGTGCGTACAGGCTAGGGGAGATATCTGAGTAGCTGGAGATGGCTGGGGATTATATATCAGTTGTAGATGTGATTTTCTGAGGTATAGAAGCTGTGTTTAAGGATGTTAGTTGAGATAAGAGGCATAGAAAAAGGGCAGGGGGACAAAGCAATGAGATAGGTGTATGGGTAGAGAGCATATTAGATAAGGTGAAGTTTTCAAAGTTTTTAATTCTTTAGTGATAGTTTATATGCATTAATAAATGGTATGGATAGGACATTTGGTAGGTATGGTAATATGAGAGTACTAGAATATTATGAAATAGTATCAAGAGGTCAACTGGTTAGAGTATTGAATGAGGGAGAGATGGGGTATTAACCGTTATTGGATGATTGGGTGGGAGAGTTGGTTGTTATTGGATGATGGAGTTTGGGGAGGAGTTATGGTGAGAATAAATGTAATAGATGCAGACAGGATAGGGGAGTGAAGTAAGCCCGATCGTAGCAAGGGCGAACGGAGTGGTCTGGCCCAGGTTGAGCAGAAATGGCTCAATAAACAATTAGTGAGACAGGTAAGTAAGGTAGAGTGTTGTTTTACTAGGGAAGTGTAGTAGAGATTTGAGCAATGTTGAGAATCTTTCACCAGATAGAAGGTAGGTATGCTTTAATGCAGTGGAGTAGGCTAGGTGGGGGATGGAGTGGAGAGATGTTGGGAATAGCAGGGCAGTCAAACATTTGGGTTAATTAAACAGCTGGGGCCCTTAAAGGCTCAGTGGAAAAGATGTCTTTACTGTTCAAATAGTGCAGGAAAGTAAACAAGAAGGCAGGTGTGGGAGGGGAAACCGGAATCTAGAGGCAAAGGGAAAGGGGATAGGACTTAAGCAATGGTGATGCATGGACAGCCGTAGTCTGAACACAAGAGAAAATAGCAGCTAAAATATTAGTTCTGCAGGTCCAGTTATTCATATAATGTTTGGGTGGATAAGCAGTCCTGGTGTGCAACTTGAATCCTGGCTGTGTTCTCTCTATAGTGGTTCCCTCTATAGTGCAGTTAAAAACTTCACTTTGATAAGGTTCCTCATTGTGTCTTTATATTTTGGTTGGTGAAGGGGATGAGGTTTCCTAATGAAAAGAAAAGATGAGCAATTACTCAGAATGTAGGTTATAGGTCAGGTAAATGATGAAGGAGAGGAGGGAAACGGAGTACAAGAAGGAGGGAGGAATGGAGAGTCTGCATGTTAAAAAAGAGAGTTTGTGTAAGAGTGGAGCAGCAGGAGGAAAACAAGCGCAAGTATATGCAGTAAGGCTAGCTTTTATGCAAGTAAGTAAATATTTCCACAGAACAATATAGTTAACTAAAGGCAAAAACAGCAAATATGACAGTCATTCCCTTGCAAAAGAGTTCAGTAAATGTATAAAACTGGCAGTGGAATTAGCAGGGAAAAATACCTTGTTCTCTAATATGGAAGAGATACTTAAAATTATGCAGTGGATAGATATGTTGTGACCAGTGTCAGCTTAACATATAACAAACAGCACCATATTAACTTGTATATGAAAAACATGGTCTGAAACTCAAATGTATGTCATTATTTAGTGGCTTCAGTCCTCAGTGATTTGTCAAAAAGCAAAGATTTTATGAGGAACAGCTCTAAAATACAAGGCAAAAATCTTGACATTCTGCGAAAATCAGGTTGAGAGTTATGATGCAGTATATCCAAGAATTCGGAATGCAGATGCCTATTAGTATGAACATTTTTATAATACTGAGTGACAAAACACACTATGGAGTGAGGGACATGAGTTCACATGTTTCAGGATTTTTGATTTGACTTTTCTATCTGCACAGAGATAAATTTTCTCATGTAGCTTATACTTCATAAATATATCTGCATTCCTAAGGCTCTCTGGTTTGATTGTTACAGTGCCCAGGTTAAAGCAACAGTTTTAATTAACCTGAAGAATTAAATGAGCAAACTGAAAAATATTCTTTCCTGAAGATTGAGAGAGAAGAACTTATACTTGTTAATACAGCCCTAGTGCTGACCCATACAATAACCAAGGGAGAGAGAGAGAGAATAGAATTTGAGTTAATCACAGTAGAAGAGGTAAAAAGGGCTAGAAAAAAAAAGAGTACAAAGAAAAAACGAATTCACTTCAATCTGAGCAATTAATATACAAAGTGAAATAATGTTGATGGTAATTTTAACATAAAGTGGCATCTTGCTTATGTTCCACATTCCCATTCACAAACCCAGCTTTCTGGCTTCATGCAGCTGTTTGGTAATTTTCTCAGGAAAAAAAAAAAATAATGCAGCCACAACATCCTAGATTGGATATGTGTACCTAATTCTGAGTACTACTCTGCTCCCTGTTTTATAAAATTCCAAGCATGGCTACTCTCACAGGTGTGTCTGTAAGATAAAATTCTGACCCCATCTTCTTGTCATTATTAACGTTGCTAAGGCATATTTAACTTTAATGAATCCTCTTTTATCACCATAAGCAAAAAATCAATTAGTTGGCAGCCACAACAGTCACTTAACTTAGATCTTGTTGTACAGAACTTTAATACTGTGTTTCACCCTTAGTAGTCTCCATCTCATAGTACATATCTGTAAGAAAAGAATCAGGTAAAAATTACTCCCCATCAAAAGTTTTCAACATGGAAAATTGTAGTGTTTTTATTTTATTCTTAAATTAGTTTGTCACTTTCACTGCTTGACTGTTTCATATGCTATTTAATGACAAAAACCTAATCTAACAATTGGTCCAACTGGATATGTCCATCCTTACCAGTCCATTACATCTTCTGTCAAGGGTCTATCCTAGGGTTCTTAATTGTCGTTGCACTTATGCCTTCCAAGCTCTAGCGTGCCACTGCACAGAAATCATACAACCTACAGATATCACTTTGCATAGTCTTAACAACATCCAGTCATGGTTAAACATAATAAAAGCTTAAATGAGCTAATAAAAGAAAAACGGTCACAATGCTCTACCATAGTCAGAACCCACCTCCATTCTGCACTTCATTTTCAATTGTCAATAATCACAATATTAGGGACCACATGAGACTTTGCACTAAAACTCAACCACCACAAAACTGAGAAGTCCGTAAAAGCAACTGCCAGCTAGGCTTACAATACTGTGCTCAGCAATTTCTCTTTCCACACTCAATACTAGCTATAGCCACTACTTTTCTACTATAGACCCTGTTGTATTGCTAAAGTTTCCTTACTTATCTTTGTTCTTCATTCACAGACAAAATACAAGTGTGTCAGCCATCATCCTTCAGGAACCTACCGCCACATCTAAGATACAGCAAACAACTTGAAATTGATAACATTCTTTTATTGTCTATGTTAAAGATTGCTCAGTTAGTTCTTCACCATCAATATGATAAATATCCTCTGTCTAGTCACTTATTCAATGGTCCACCCCTGCCTGCTCTTCAAGTTCAATTAAAAAAATTCCTCACTATGCTTCTACACTCTCATAATAGCCATGGGCACTTGCAGCTCTCCACTACCGTATCTGCAACTTGGGATAAAGTGCTACTCCTCATCAGATATAGTTCTAATTCTATCAATTGTAGATCACAGCTCAGTCAATATCTTTCAACAGCTGGATATGTAGCTGCTCTTCAAGCTGACCTCTCTGTTGCATTTGTTAAACCCACAACATGTTTAATGTCATCTATAGCTGTCCTTATAACACACATATTCTATGCAGTAATCCACTTCTAACTAAATACTGAGTCAGATCAACTCTGATATTCATTTTCTGTTGAGTGTCATAGCATTGTACCATACCATGTATGCTTTATAGTAACCCACATTCTGTTTTATCTTGTTAAATTGTTAACATGCTACCACTCTTAATGTGCTTTTTTTCTTTTAAAAAGTTATGTTTTCTACAGAAGAATATTTTACTAAATTGTACAGGATTTATATTCTTCTTTAAGCTAGATGCCTGCTTTACCCTGTAAAAATATGCAGTACTTACTGATGATTCTGCGGTGAATGCTATTTTTATTTCTGAAGGCTATTTGTTAGTCTTTCTAGACTTTGTCTGTTGGTCTCATCTGAAAACAGATTCTGCCCAACCAATTATTCCAGTAAACAAATACAAGCAAAGGAACAAATAAACTTCATACCTTAGCCCAGCAGTACATACAAACCCACTCTATTACAAAGAAACTGAAGAACACCATCAGGTCTGAACTGTTTCCATAGCTATCTCTCCAATCGTCAGCAAGCTACCAAATGGAAAAACAATCTTTCCCCCTTCTACCCATCTCTGTAGGCATACCCCAAGGCTCCATACTTGGCCCACTTCGCTTTCATATATTTACAAATGACCTCAGCTCAACGAATCACGCCACCATTGTTCAATATGCCAATGACTCCACACTTATCTGCTCAACCTCAACTCCCCATGAACTGCAGGTAAAAATGCAGTCTTCCTTCCAAGACATAGAAAAACATCTAGCCAAATATCAACTTATTCTAAACCCAAACAAAACCAAGATAATAGTCTTCACAAATAAGAAATCAACTCCTTACCAACCCCCACTCTCAATCCTCTCTCCAATGGAACCAAGTTACTTCCCTCTAACCAAACTAAACTTCTAGGTGTAACAATTATGCACATTTAAAATTTGATAAACATATTTCATTAACAATCGAAAAAGTGCATACCAAACTAGGCACTCTCTATAGAGCAAAACCATTCCTAACCAACAGCCAATGCTGGCCACTGCCCGGTCTCACCTGCTCTTAACTCTCCTCTATGGCTCTCACATTTTCACTAATCTGTGTAAGACTGACCTCAATAATCTAGAAGCTTGTTACAACAGAATAGCAAAATTTGCCACCAGTCATTCATATAGGACTCACCATTGCACAGCCCTCTCTCAACTAAACTGGCTTGAACTCTCTAAACTTTTATCCCTCAATCAACTGACCTTAGCCCACAAACCCGATAACCTCCCTGCATTGTCTAACCTAGTACAACCAAACTGTAATCCAAGACCCCTCAGATCATCAGAAAAACTAATGCTAAATGTCACCTGCTCCCACAACCTTCATGGAGACTCCCTCTACTCTTACAAAATTGCCAAGCTGTGGAACACACTTCCTCAGCCAATCACAAAAAACCTAAACAACTATGAATTCAAAAAACTCCTAAAAAAGCACCTAGCAAATCACCGGCTTTGCTCCTGCCATAATCCAGGTTAATATCCTCCAAGAATCCCACGACTGTACCCTCCCTTTTATGCTGCCGCTTATGTTGTGTTAACACACCCAATAAGACAGCACTCTACTGCCTTGTAAGGAGCAGTTTCGCTCTCAAAACTTTGCTCACAATGGTTATGCTCTGCTAACCCACATGTAATCTCTGTATTTATCTCAGGAACTGTTTGCAAGCTTCAAGTTCCCCTTTCTTCCTCTTTAGTGTGACCATATATACATAAGTCTAACATCATTGTAAATAGTCTTCTGTGCCTGTATCATCTGTAATTTGAATCTGTACCATCTTTGCAAATCATTTCAGTTATTGTTCACCCTGTAAGTTTTAACCTATTGTATTGAATATATGATACTGTACTTATATCTCTGTGGCATCTTAGATAATACTGAATCATCTGTATTATGTTGTAACTCATCTCCTGCTTTTCCTATATCATCTGTATTATCTACCTCTTAGCTTGATTTTATTTTGGAGCTTTTCTCCCCAGGTCTCCGCTGAAAATGGGCTTCATGCCCATTCAAACATTACCCAGTTAACAAATGAAATAAATAAATAAATAAATAGGTCCACTAAATGAGCCCATATGCTTAGGCTAGCTTCTGAAGCTAAAGATAACTATAAATCTTTCTTTAGCTATCTTATAACAGTAAGACACAATACCCTACATTGCTCTGAACTTATTCATAATGATATCTCTTACTCAAACCCAAAAGACATTGCCAACATCCTTGCAAACAAATTTAGTGCCAATTTCACCGTCAGGTCCTCTAACCAAAGCCCTGAAATTTCCAAATCCCTTACTCCACCAAATATCTCTAAAGATCATTTATTGAAAGTGATAACCAAGAGCAAAAATAATTGTGCAATGGTACCTGGAAATATACCTGGTTACTTAATTAATGGCAATAAACATGCTTTTTGCAGAAACACTGAAACTGTTTAACCTAAATGCAGCCACTGTTGTTGCCCCTGATGTACGGTGCATTGCAGTGTTGATGCCCATCCCTAAGGGTGGCCATACAACAGTCCTAGGTAATTACAGACTTAGCAAGTCTCATCTGCAAAGCTATTTAATGTATTATAAATTATTTCATAAACTATTTTAACACCTTTATTGAATTATCATCTAAGACATAGACAAACATACATTTATATGAAAGAAAACAAACCATATGAACATATATCCATTTGCAAAGATTATACATCACATATACATTTTTGTATATTTATCAATTCAACATTACATAAATTGATCAATTTCTGTCTTCCCAATTCAACCTCAGTCCTTCTCCAAAACATTATTCTCCATTTATTGTTCCCACAATTTCCATTTGTTCTGTGTAATTTGCTCCTGCACTTTTGTAAAGATCCCACTTCCAGTTCTTTTATGCCTGGTGCAGCATTCAGTACCTCAAATAAATTTGGTGTAGATTTTGAGTTCTATATTCTAGTAACTGCTTTTTTGTCAGACACAAGAATGAAATGTGGCAAGGCCTTATTATATACAGGCAATTCAGAGCCTGTATAACAGCTCAAAAAATGATTTCCTTAGTTACACCCATTTGCACATCAAATATTTCTGACAGATAACTCTGTAGGTAATTTTTAAAGTCTGCCAATTCATTACACTCCCAAAATGTATGCTCTCACTTACCTCTTTCTTTGCCATCACACCTCCAAACTTTGGTATCTACCAGGTAAAAAATTATTTGGATTATGCTTGGGGTAAGAAATACCCATGCAAATATTTCCAAGCAGAAATTCTAAATATTATAGACTTTGTTGCATATTTTGGAGTCATATATACATCATCCCAATGTTTTCTTGAGAATTGCTTATCCATACATTTATAGGTAGGTACTAGGCTATTGGCCCTAGGGCATAATTAAGCCTAGCAAAAAAAATGTTTTGCTTATGCTTCCCTCCCAAGTGGTTTCCTGCACCTCAGTCTTCCTTCCCCATCTTTTCCAACCTCCTGTGATTGATTCTGTCACTTAGGATTCCCATATCCCTTTCTCTTTGCTTATACTCAGATATCAATCCCTGATAGGGAAGGCAGTCTCTAGCCTGCAATCTCAGCTTCTTCCTTTTCTATTAAGTTTCCCTCTCTAGTTATTTGCTTCCTATACCCTGGGTCCTTTGCCAGCTTTCTCCAGTAAATTCCAGCCTATCTGTACCTCTGTCTGCTGTCATCCCTCTTGGTAAAATCTCCTTTCTCCATTTCACACTGGCTTAGTTGATAAATGCTTTCTGCTACTTTATGAATATAATATTGTGTGTGACTTTTATTCTCCTGAAGGTTCTGCATCCCAAATTCTATTCTCTCCTTATTTCTTGAATTCCCCCCCTGCTTTGTCCTCATTCCTGTTAAGGCTTTGTGTTATGTATATGAGCCTTAACTGTGTTGATCGAAAATATCCCGTCAAATCTGATAATCTTAAACCACGTTCTTCAGTTTGAAAGATCATTTTATTCCACTTGACCCTTGCCATTTTCCCCTCCCAGATAACATCCTTCAAATCTTTATTAATTGCTATTCACAACTTCTCCTCTAGTTTATAAAAATATGTCTGACATGTACATAAAATTAAAGGGACTAGAAACATTTTTACTTATTGAATCTTGGTATTCATATCCATAAACAAGATCTTTCAGTTTCTCAGCTTTTAGTCTCCATATCATTAGCTGTCATAACAGAATTCTTTTTAATCCATACTCTTGAATACTTCATTTTATTGTGTCCCTATAAACATGGGTATTGCTCGACCAATTCATGTGGAGGTACACAGTTTATAGCTATAGTCTTTGCTTTATCTTCATTAATTTTATATCCGAAAAAGACTTGAAACTATCTAAAGATGTTCCACAATGGTGACATTTTCTTTTCTGGTTTTATCAGGTACCAAATAATGTCTGCAAATAAAGCCATTTTTTTCTTGATTACCACACTAATTATATCCCTGAATTTCTAAGTCCCTTATTTATTTGCCAATGGATCTAAATATAAAGCAAATAAATTATAAACATGACACCCCTGCTTAGTTCCTCTGTTCAGGCACAACTTCTCAGAAGGGAGCCCTCCCACTTTATTGCAAATGTTTCCATTGCCCTACTCATAAAATTCCAGCTTTTGTGTCAAATGCAATGCAAACAGTGACGAGTCTTTACTGACTGTTAAACAAAACCTTCAAGATTTTGATCACTTTTTTCCCTTCTAGCTTCGGAAATTTCACAGGAATACCATCTATTTCTGGAGACTTTCCAGAAGATTGATTGTATGTCACCATTTTACCTCATCTCCTCCTATCTTAACTGTTAATTGTTGAGCCTCATCTACGTCTAACCTTCGCATACTTAAATCTTCCATATATATTCCTATTTGGGCTGTTTCTTGATTTCCACATTTCACTACCCTATATCAGTTTTCATACAATTGCTGAAATATCTCTATTATATCTACAGGATCTCTGGTTATTTTTCTTCTTGGTTCCCTAAGTTTGACAACAACCCTTTCTACTTTTTGCTGCCTAAGTCCATTTCATAAACTATGGTTTCAAACCCCTAACAGTTTAGTTTTGTGAAGGGTAGATCCTATAAATTGATTCCAGTAAACTTTATTGCAAGAGTTATAAAGACTGTAGATGGTTGCCATACAGTAGATATACTGTATCTTGATCTGCTCAAGCCCCATAACACCATTCCACTTGCTTTAGAAGCTACATGCTTTAAAACGGATCTTTATGTGGTAAGATGTATAGCAACCTGGCTAAAGATAGAACCCACACAGTGTGAGTTGTAGGCCCTACATAAGAAAGTATGAAAGGGACCTGCAGTGTCCCTCAGGGGTCAGTGTTAGGACCTCTTCTTTTTGGCAATTACTTCTTACATCTCCAAGTACAGAGATTAGATGTCTGGCAAACAAAGTCTGCAGATGACTCCAAACCAGGACTATTGATAAGTCACCATCTGACTCTTAAACCCTCCAGAATGAACTCCCCCTTGTAATCTCTTTGTGAATTAAAAATGGGATCAAACTAAATGTTAAAAAGGGTAGTTTTGCATTTTTTCCCTTTTACTTCATTCTTTTCAGCAGCCCCAGTATCACAGTCCATCACCAAGTCTACCAGCCTCTGCTTTGGCCCCCAGAGTACCAATACTCTAAGGCTTGGGAGAGCATGGAACCAAAGAATATTCTCAGTGGGGTTCTGCCATTGACTGCTTCAATCAGGGGATTGTTTTCATTTCTGACCTAACCCTCGCTATCCCCCACCCCATGTTTACTTACAGCATCTGAGAACTACTTCCCCCCTATAAACCACACTTCCTCAAAGGGAATGCCTAGAAGAATGCCCTTCCCCAGATAGGCACTCCATCCCTTCCCAAAAGTGCTTCAGATACCTGAGCCACTAATCGAACCAGGGTTGCATGGGCCATAGCTAGGGTTTTATCCCTCTACACTATGGTGCTGGTACTTTTGTGTCATCAGAGTTAGAAAGGTGGCTATAATGATTGGGTAATGAAGCAATCTGTGGATGAAATTGACTGAGCTCAGATTTTAACCACAAAAACAGTCCCAACTGAAGATGGTACCAAAAGCGAACTTCAAAAAACCCCCAAAAAATCACCAAAACTAGCACTGAAAGGAAACAAGCAAACACTTTAGCATAAAAAAAAATAATAATTTCTGCTTTCATACAAACCAGGACTTCATCAGGTTTGGAATGAAGCAGAAAATAAAAAGTGTTTTACACTAAAGTGTTTGCTTGTTTCCCTTCAGTGCTAGCTTTGGTGATGTTTTTTATTTTTGGTGATATCAGATTTTACACCACATGTGTACTTCAGGAAGTAATTTGTACATTCAGAGCAACCAGTTTTGTGTTTATGGGTTTCATAGCATTAACCAATTCAGCTACTTCATATGTCTGAAAGCAACTTTCTTTCTCCAAGTAGCTCTGGTACATGTTCGGAAGTGGAAGAATACTGATGAAGACTACTGATGAAGCATATTTAGCATGTGCAGTTGTATATGACTGGTTATTTCTATAAAATTGTAGCAGTGCTCAAAACTGACCATGTCATATTTCTTTCTTGGTCTCTCTTTCTCTCTCTCTTTCTTTCTTTTTTGTTGACAAGTTCGTCCCAGTATGATACTAGTCTGTTTTCAGGGGGTGATCCAAGGTGGTATTGACACTATCGGGAAATTTAACCAGGACACTGTGGATCTTCCCCTACTCTTTTTTTTTACAAGTGCCATGGGATCTTTTATATTCAACTGAGCTTCCACTAACTCAAGTAGATGAAACCTTGGTTTAGTATCTAACCCAAAGGATACATGTATATCCCTGCCACATAGTACTTAGCCCCACCTATTCAGTTGCTACCTCCAACCTCCTAGTTTTAAATTCACTGTCTGCCATTAATATGTTTTGCATAACTGCTTTGCATTTATTTGTTCTCTAATTTCCCTAAAATATCTGTTGGACAAAATATTAATTCTGTTGTATTTTTTTATTCCTGCAATGTAGATTTTCTGTAAGTATCATAAAATGGAAATAAACATAATTTTGAATTTAAATATGTTATTAAGGTGAAATATGTTAACCCTGAGCAAGACAGCATTCACAAGGCATTCTTTGTATTTAAGATAGACTTTTACCAAAAGCTAACTTTGTAGAAACATACGTCATAATACTTCTAATGACATCACATCAAAATCATGCATTGCTATACTTTATGTAGTATAATTCCATCAATAATAATGTAAAAGTTATGACTCTAATACCATTTTTTTCCTCTAGATATTGATGAGTGTTCAGAAGGTACTACTCCATGTGGGCGTGGCCACACATGTGTTAACGTCATTGGTTCATATCGCTGTGATTGTCTAATGGGATACTACTTTGACAGCATCAGCAGACGTTGTGTTGGTAAGTATTATGCTACGGGAGAATTTAAGCTGCCAACAGTGGTAGCCTGGTTCAAATGTCTGGTTATTGTTGGGATGCCTGTTTCTTTTTATTTCTTTAAAAATTGGGAAGATAAACAAATTAGCATGTTTGTCATGATATTTTAGAATTATAAATGCTGTATATTAACCTCATTTTATAGGGTGAAGAAACACAGTATTACAGAACTACTGAAACTGCATTACTCTGACACTTTTTAGTCAAACCATTTTCTCAAAAAAATATTGCAAATTAATGACATCAGATTAACCGCAGACATCAGTCATTCTGTTGCTTGTTTTCTCTTTCCAGAGAATTATAGTCTCTCATTATATAAAGTATTTCTGACCTTCTTCCCCAGATTATACAAGGTGGCTACAGGCAGATAAAATCCATTTAAACATTTTAATGCAGACCAGGCAGTAACATTCTCTCTGTTTCTCCTATCCACCTAGAGTCACAAAATAAAAAACAATAGTCCAAGATGGTGGGCAGGCATAGAAAGAAAGAAATGTTTTCCATTCTGATAAACGTAATTGTTTAACTCACATCAGTATCCCCTGCAACAGATTCTTTATTCTAAAAAAGCTTTGCCTGTTTAAAGTGCCTATATCATCACTGCTATGGCTGAAAGTTGAAGAAATTGACGACTTGTAATACTAAATGAGTTGAGATACTCTTTCTTTGCTAGACATCTCCATTTCTGTTCTGCTGTCATGGTGCAGCCATTCAGTATTTCCACTTGGTCATAAAATCCTTGGTATACCTTTCTGTATTTAGTCATTACCCACATTTATTCCTATGGCTTATTTAGGTCTTCTATATGGCCTAACATCTTCTGACTTTTTTCTCTAATTCCTTTCCTTTACTTTTTCTTTTCCCTAAATAGCTTTTTACTTGACTCCATCTATCCCCTTTTCCTTCAACCTACTTATCTTTTTATCTTCTCTATCTCCCAAAGCATTTGTAACTGCTCCTTTACCCATGCAGATGAGGAATGATTGAAGAGAGTACAACAGTGTATTGCATCACTGTATAAGCAGTAAACCTACTGAAGAAACTTAACACCTTGGTAGATGCTTCAGTATGACCTATGTTTAGAAAGTGAATGAAAGAGTCGTTGTCTTAATGCTGCAAATATGGGATACTTCATGAGATGGTCACTATAAATCTCCCCACAGCATTTACATATGGTGTCCTGTAAAATATATATGCTTTCTTTGGATGGGACTACATTAAATCAAAAAGATAGTGCATATAGTGATGGAAGACCTTTTGGCCCTATAATTGTGTCAAGACAACAGTGATTCTCCCTATTGTTTCAGATGACTACCTGACTTCCCACTTCTCAGTCTGATGGAGAGCACATACACCAGAAAAATGCCAAACTGTAATGCAAATAGTGATTCTAAAGTATTAAAAAAAACAGAGCTTAGATATGTATACAGTGGATGGTATAGAGAAGGTAGGAAGCAGGGGGTAAGGAAGACATTCAACAAGTATGTCAAAGGAAAGATGCAGCCTTTTAAGTTGAATATATGACTGCACTATCTGATTTTTAAAGTTTTTTTTATTATTTTGATTTTATATACAGGAACAAGCATAACATAATGAAACAAATGACTACTTACATTAATATGTACAAGAATTCTTGCTCTATACATTACTAAAATTAATTAAACAGCCAAACAGCATAACCTGATCATAGAATATAAATTAAATAAATTAATGAGTTCAGTTTTATAAAGTAATTATATTCTGTAATTTTGTTTATTTGCATCTTAAAAGTAGGCATTTCTTTGTGACACACAACAGTTGACAGTATGTATAAATCCTGAAATAACCTCATTTTTCTGGCTAATGTTAAGTTCCAGAGAAGTGAGAACTGAGAGATGGGTATTCATCTGAGAATTGCAGCATTAAACAATACCAAAAGATCAGTTTAATTAAAACTGTCAAACTAGAATGCTTGCAGGAAACACTGTTCCCCCACAAAAATATAGAACTTTGAAATCATAACCCATGTGCTGCCAATCTACTTTAAGGATTTATACCTCCAGCAGCCAATACATTCCTCTTTGTACATAATTTCATTTATATATGAGTGATAAATGTTCTATGTATAACTATCCAAGGAAATAATATCCTAAGTAAAGATTACATAGTTTTTGAAAATATAATCATGTTTTTATCTCTTCTAGTTAAGGTTGAACCATTCATTTGGAGATCATAATCTCAATAGTTATCTTTGATATGAAACTTGTAATTATTTTTATTTTCATGCAAAAATATACACTGCTCATGTAAAATGTACTACACATGTCAAAAGTTTTTATTTTTATGCAATATTTATGATTTAAAGGAACACTCCACCCTAGAACTAAAAAATATTTTTTTTCAGTCTATCTTTGTTTCCAGACCTATTTTAACACCTAAAATTGACTCTAAGTGCTTTATTAGTAATTTTAGCTAGTTTACCACAACATGGCTACCGATGGGGCTTGCTATGTCAACGTGATCTTCTTCTCCTTCAAGCCTTTCTCTTTCCCATAAAGCATTTCAAGTCTCCTTTCTGTGACTCATGCCAGACATAAGGAAGTAACTGTGAATTCCCATGCCATTGACATATAATGGGAAATCTGTGACTCACTGTCAGTTTGGATTCCTTCTGTGTTAGGCCTGCTTCTTTTCTATTGCTAATCATCCTCATTTGTGTTTAGATCACAGCCTGCTTTACAGTATAATTTGAAGTTATCTAGCAGCAGACAGAGCTGTAGCTAAACTGGATGCCTTTGTTCCAAGTGTTCTTTTGTAGTCCTGCCTGAATTGACAGTCCCCTCCTCCCACACTACTGCAGAGGTGTGAAAACTGTCACTGCAACTGACAGCTCAGAATTGAAAGGAAGGGAATGCCATTTCAAATGTCTTCCCCTCTGCCTGCAGAATCATTTGTTAGACAGCAGCAGAAAGATTTATGTAAACAATTTCAAATTAAATGTCATAACAATTTCAAATTAAATGTCATACAACAGTGCAGGATAACTTTTGATTATTTCATTGTCTACACTATTTTTATTTCCTCCTTATTTCTACAAGACATTATTATGTTCACTTATGTATGTTTTATAATCTCTTTGAGGAACATCAGCCTAGTGACATGTTGTTTCTGTATTTTCACTGACATTAGCATCATCTCCACAAACAGTAGACTGCAAACCTGTATCTATGATGCTGGCACAGTAAAAGCATGTACTGAAAACTCACTGTTTTCTATACTCCATGCAGTGAATTTTTTTTGCGGTGGGCTACTAATTAATATGTGCATGTATGTATCACTTGCATAATGCAGATAACTGAGGCACTTTGGGAGCTTAATATGATCATCTCTAATTCGGCTGATACTATTTAGCAATCCTTTAGTCCTTTTTCCATATTACTAAATTTATTTTGAGGCCGTCCCTGCCTTTCTTTGTGCATATTTCAAATCTTACTGCTACACTGATCAAATATCGAGCTGTTAATTGGCAGTAGATACTACTCAGCCAGACAGTTATTCATATTTTTCACATTAATAATTTGACTTCTGTATCTTTAAAACAACAAAAGAGATGTGCAGTTCACAGAAAACATAACGTAAGAGGGTTTACACCCTTCACTAAAAGAAGTATTGCAACATCCAATTTGCAGTTGTAGTAATTAAACTTGTCAAGTCAGGCAGTAAAGCACACAGGAGTAATACTACTGTCAGTTTCATGAGTACAGACTGACAATTTTGACTCCATAATTTTCCTGTCTACACTATTACAAGTCACTGTACCAGGCAGTGCTGTGTGCCCTTTTGGCAATATTGCACAGCTTACTCCAAGTTCTCCTAAATATTGCCACCTGATATCCAAAGGCACATGTCATAGTGCTCTCCCCTTTTTATAAATGTGTGTAAGCCCTACAAATTACTGAAGGTTACCTAACATACATGTATCATATCACAGAAACCCCTTTGGCATCAAATTTGTAACAGCTACATAATGTTACGCTGTCTCACACTGTGCATCAGACTTTAGTACATGTTCACACAAGTTGCAGTGTGTCAAGTGCACCAGCCATCATCATCTGCACAGGTGACAGGGAGTACACTACACAAAGGCATGGACTAGAAACACTGTTACAGGGCATAACTGCAACACAGGATTTTGAACATTGTGATTCCTGTGCCATGTCACCACCCACTTGCTTATCAGGCTCATGTCTAACAATGAATGCCTTCTCAGTGATTGGGCAAGAGTGTCTACAGAAACTGGTTACTGCTAATTATATAGGTTCAATGTATTTTTGGTTTACAGTACATACTTCATACATACAACGTCTTTGCTTAGTATGATTTTTGCCTTTATTCCTGTGCATGGTCTGATCTAATTCAGTGCACTACTGCAACTAGCAGACTCTCTGTAATACCAAAGTGTATCAAACCAATATAATGATGCATTTACATATATGAAAAAGTCCAGAACACACAAAGCCATGCATGACCAGCAATATACTTATCCTACGTGTGTGCCTGCATTCAGTGTGCCAAAATAAGGATACAAAATTTCCAATTAAATTAACTATGTGCACGAATGTTTGCTATAACACATAGCAATTCATCAACTGCACGTCCACTAATTAGTAGCATTGATCTACCACTGCCTCTCATTTTTATGTTACAAGCAGTCCGTCCACCGATCCTTGCGCTTCCCTTCCAATTGCATGTCAAACATTCATAATAGTGTCACTACCCCATGCTGTCAAGTCAGCAGACCATAACCGTTCAGTTTCCCTTCCCTTACAATATCTAACATAGGTGTGTGCCAAGCACGTCGTCACCAGACAATGACCATTGCAACTGTTAAGTGTATCGATTATACCACCACAGATTGTAATCAACTGACTGCCACTGAACTCTCCCATTCCCTATCCGTTGCAAGTGCATCATGCAACAGACATAGTCTCAACAACCATCCCTGTCATGGTTCGGTCTCACTGTCCATCATCCTTGATACAGCATGCCTCTGAAGTGTTCATGTCCAGCAATGTGCAGTGAGCTGAAACCTGTTCCAGCTGGTATTCCTGAATGCTGTTATCACTATACATTTTATCTGCGCACTATAAACACTTTGAATATGGCACCCTAGAACTAATGCCACTCTTGCTCCAACATAATTCCTTCACTATAAAGAAAACAATCATGTATCACACACTATCATGACAGTTCCTTTCACTAACAAGTATGAGTATTGTCTACCTTTCTTAACTCGCTTATGAGCTGTCATCGTTGCTTCGAGGGCTATAGTTATTAACTAAATCACACTTACCTTGGCTGTAATATTTCCTTTGTGCAATATTTACCATGAGAACTCTGCCGATACTTTCACTTTGTTCAGGTTATATTTCTTCAGTTGAGCTCTCCACATTCACATCGCCTGTAAATGCCCATCAATAACACATACTGTTAGGTTACAGATAAAAACACTTATGTATGACTTAATCCTTACTTCTTGCATGCTGTAAAATCACTGGTGATACCCACCTTTACTGTCGGCTTGGTAATTCTGGCATCCATGTCAAATACCATTTCCATCGTAAGTTGGACGGTTCTCTTCAGCAATGTTCATGACAGAAAAGATTTCATTACCGCAAAATGGATCACCCAACTTTCAGATCACCTTTTCTCAATCACCAGGACTCATAGACGAGAGACAACTATTAGAAAAAATTATACCATTATATGCATACACATTTTACATGGATCAGCTATTGCTCTGTATACATTAATACCCACTCAGACAACTCATTTTCAGCTACTATACACGGACATTTCACCTGAAATATAACAGTTCCATATCATTATCTAAGGCCATTCCCTATTTTGCTCACACATACCACCCAGGTTCAAAGTGATACAAGCCTTCAACTGTAAAAACGGGTAAAAGTGGATGAAAACCAACACTAACATCAGCTGATACAGTGCAAGGGACACAAATTGAATGTACCCTCTCATCCAACAGGTACATTTAACTATCATAAACGAGTTCACATCTACTTCTGTAACTGCCTCACCATGACTGTCTCATTTAATAAAGAAATATGAAGCTTGACATATTCTACCATTTCTCACATTTTCAATAGTGACGCTTCTACCAGTATTTTTTTCTGTACTAAGTGACAGTAGTCAGATAGGCCGCTGCTGTCAAAGTCTCGCAGACTGTCTGACACTGTTTTGTATTTAATATGTAGCAATGGCACTGCTTACAAATTTGGCTCTTTTCACATACGCACATGACAAGCAGCTTATCCTTAATGTACCCTGGACTCAGTTAGTTATCAAATTGTCATAACTGTACACTTTTTCACGTCCACCTTAGGACTTATTGTGGAAGCGGGACTGACAGTATTTTTCTCTGGCCGCTCACATCTAGCTATGTTTCTGGGCAGCTCTGGTACTTGCATTGGATCCACACTCAGACTACCTGTCTTGGCAGACACTACGTTCATCATGAGGTCATAGATATAGTCATACTTCCTACTATCAAATATAGGCTTTGCTATCCACTCCTGCTTGGCCTTGGGATACACTATTCTGTATCTCTTTTCACCAACTGGCCTGGAGCGACTAGAGGGGCATCTAATCACTGAATGCTCCCTATTTTGATTTGCATTGTGGTCCAAGACCGCTAACATTGTTCTTGCTTTCATGCCTCCATAGCTAAAGTGTTCTAACTTTGGACAATAATGACACAGCAATGCATGGAATACCTCCAGATTGCCAGTATGACAGAACTTTGTCGTCTGCTGCAGATCTTTTATAAACAGTGTGTTACTTACTATCTTGTGCAGTGCACTGTGGCACTCCCCTCCTTCCTCTACCCATTTCTTATCAGTCCCACGAGGGACTGGTACTTCATGTGGACATTTCACATATTTGGTTGCACCCCCCAGCTGTGTTGGTCAGTCACATGATATGACAGGGACAACCACTTTTCCATAAGTAATACTGGATCACCCTCACATGTTGCTGTACACCACCACAAGTGATTACAAATACTGCGGCACCATGGCAGTAAATCCTCTTGTCCTTTATGTTTGGCAGCCAGCATAATTTTTTTTCGAATGCTTTTGCACATGTGCCAAATGTCAAACTGATGATCTATGTCAGTAAATTGAAGACGCATTAGTAATGCTATACCCTAATGCCTATCTGTTGCTACTACTCCGATACTCACACCCTTACTAATTAAATTTCTCATGCACCTCTCAAAACCTATTTTCTCAAGTTCCACTGATGCCACCCCTTCACAGACCTGCTCCACAGCAAAATCCAGTATGTATCCTGTGTCTAAATCCATCATAGTGTAGGTGCAGTACTTAGCAGAAAATCCTGGACTGTCACAGCGTCCGTCACCACCTAACCTTATCAGTCTCCCTTCAGCGTCCTTCAACAGCTCCTTCTGCTGCTCGTGCAAATGGAATTGCACAACTGGGAAAAGATATTGGCTCTGTATGTCATAGTATGTCGTCTTTCCTATGAATTCTACACCTAGGTAGGCACAAAACCTTGATATGTGTGCGTAAGTACTACCACTAAACAGTACTGCGGCAGCACTCATTAGGTTGCCTGCTGGCATTCGACCAAGCAGTGGTTGGATTTCCCAGCTTAGAATTTCATGTCCATTAAAGCAGGACACTTTAACACAAACAAAAGTTCCATGTATGGTCTTCTTCTCAATTTCACATGCTGCTGCCCTGCACACTGGACATATAAGTTTCATCAACAAGTTATCGAGGCATGTCTCGAAAACAATGAATTTTTTTTGTCCAACAATGTCTTCCTCCACTGACAATTCCTGGAATGAATTATCCGCCTCAGACTGAGACATGCTTATAGAGGATTCTCCCCAGTCTGGGTCTTCCAGATTCTCATTACCCATATTTGCTGTACTTACTTCAGACATACAGTCCTCACTACTGTTGTCACTACACATGCTGCCCTCATTTTCTTCTTGGACCTGCACTACGTCAGTGCAAGACTGTACCACTGAATGATGGTTACTCCCACTCTCTACATTAGTATGACATACGTCCTCTTCTGTGCTTGGCTTCAAAGCATTTCTCTTCTGTATGCATTTTGACACCTTACTGTAATTGTGATCTACAAATGTTTGCACGACTATTTCTGGAAACTGAATAGCAACATTATGGCTTTGGATCAACTTTGCTTCAGATGTGTTACTACTACTTTCTGGCATATTTGCCTGTATTCCTACACTTACTGCAGTCAGCATATTTTGGGTCTGACAGGACTTATTCTTCAACTTACCCGTTTTTCTCAATCCACTAATCATTACCTCACTGTTGTCCACAATGACCTCTGTGCAGACTGTTCCAAATTCCATCTCCACCTGTTTAGAATACACAGTATAGGCATCCTTAGCACTGTATCTCAGAACTGATTGTCATACACTACAATTAGCATACACAATAAGGCAGAGTACATAAAAAGCCTTGTAGCATTTTCATGGCTAAAAAGCAACCTTTTCACTGCCACAGGTCAGTGTAGGTATGTCGTAATGAATCATGACAATCATGTTATGAACTGATGTGCTGTGACTATAACTTGAGGGGCATTCATGCTTGTAATGCTTGTGCTGTGGTGGCCATTTACAATTACATCACAAACACTAAGCCTTATAATAGATGTCCGGAGTCACAGTCTTTCTAACGTGGTCATTTCGACACCTGCACTTCTGGTTGCATATCACACCTGATTTACAATTTCTAAGCCGAAATACACAACAACCACAACTTAAGCTTCCATTCAGTTGTCTGCCATGTCCTCAGACTGACATTGTGGTGACCTTCCAGCCCAACAATTTCAAGAGAAACGCACCTCTGAAATTGCTACTGTAAATATATTGGACACATGCAGCTATGCTACACTCGTCCGTGTCATATCCCTTCATAATTTTTGCATGCTGTCTGCTCTCTTTTGTGGGACAAGCTAACCATGGACAAAGTGCTACAATGATGGGCCCACGTGCCAAGGGATGTAATCCAAAAGTCCACTACAAAACCCGAAAGAGAATCGGGTGATTACTGATTCACAACCAAAAGGAACTACTGCACACTGATATCATCTGCTATTTCTCAAATATACTAATTGGTACATATCACTTACATAAGTAGGATGTATGCCTGACTCCATGTAAACACTGCGATTCTGCTCAGTAACGTCCATCTGCATTCCCTCACAGCGATCATGCTCCAATACTGATGCAGGCTGCTGTTAAGCCAAATGGAGAACAATTAAGAGTTAGACATTGATGTATGCATGGCTATCCTTTTATGTATAGACACCCTTTAGGTTTGTAGAATGTGTCAGTGCCATGTGTTATGTACCCTCTTCTACCAAAGTGGGCCATACTCAAAATTTTTACCAAAGTAGTGTGAATTGGTAACCAGGATTGTACAACTTCCCCTTTCTAACAGACATTACTTCAGCATGAGCTCTTCACACAAAAAGAGTCCTACACACCCTCCTCTTTCAGTCATCTCTACATGCAAAATTCCATTACAGGAAAGTGTAAATGACAAGACTCTTATCACCTTAACTTTTGGTTCATCAGAACATCCATCCTGTAAATGCACATTTTATTTTGATTTAACTACTCATACTTCCAAGCCTGTGCAGAGTCTAATGGATACTCACAGAGATGTACAACTGTTAGTCAACTGGACCCTAGTCAGTCACATATCTATTTTCCAATTATCTACTAATGAAATTTCTCGCTATCATTGCAGTACAAATGTGATAATACATTGCACATCATGCCTTACTTATAAACCATTCTTCCAAAATTTAAAAATGGAGTGCATAGCCTAATTCCAAGTGTACTTTTGCCAGATGCAACTCATTTGATTTACCTGCATATTACTGCTTCTGGCTGTATCCTCCAAATGCTCTTGTATGGGCTGTGGTTCTTACAGCAGGTCCTCCACAAGCTGCAAAATACAGGAGAACAACTTCATATACTACACTTTAACCTTTAATTGACACAGTGATCTTGATGCACTTGCAAGTGCATCTATAACAGTAACATTTCTGCACACCTTTTAGGTCGCAAATACAAGTTCAACAGTAATATTTGTGCACACCACTGATGTAGTACAAATACAATCAAATACTTAAGAACCAACTCTGTATCTCCACCTGACTTTAGACTACAGATAATGTTGTGATATTTCACATGAACTTCAATAAGTAACTAAAAAGCGACATCATCCTTAGAGTGACTATATACAAGCCCGGTATTGCTTAATGGTCTTTAAGCTTGCTTGCTCAATACTGGTCATTGGACAGTAGTGTCCAGACATCTTTTAATAGTAGTTGTTACTGTAAAAGCAGACATACCTTTCTTCGCATATTCCGATCAATACGTTGCACCGAAGTATGCCGAATGTGTTTTTGGGCAAAGTCAAACATCGTTGGTAGTGCATTGGCCTTTAATATACAACGAGGTCTACGTGGTTTCATGGAATCTGGCATCAATTCATAGCGGTAATCTAATTTAAACATGTCTTCCGTAAAGTGAAGAGAGCACAGGTAATGCTTTGGGGGGTTGCTCACTATCTCCGCCTTAACAAATTCGCGAATGTCACCAACATCTGTTCCACATCGACGGACCCACACTGTGCATAGTTGTGCATTCTGCGGAAATCAGTGGAATGACACCCCTTCAGGCATGCGCCCTCTTCTGGTCTGGCAGCCATAAGCCAAACACTGCGGCATTCTGTCAAATCCTTGTGGAGAATACTAATTAACCTAATAAAAAAAATTAAAAATTATTTATAAATCCATGCAGTTATTGAATGAAAAGTTACACACGAATATACTGTAATACACTACATATTGGCTGCATCAAATAACTTTAAACAAAATATATTTCAGTGCTGCAATGCAATATATGGCTATCTGTAAATAGAAATATAAACTGATTGTTAGATGAGCTCATTTATACAAAAAAAGTTTAATGGCCCTGACTACACCTTCACAGAAACGTAAGATGTACTATGAATGCATAACAGTTTGGTAGAATACACCCGGCCATGTATTCACCTCAAGGTCTACTTAAAATGTTACAAACCACAACTGCTTTTGTGGTGATCGGTCTGGGTGTGTGTGTGTACCTGACCACTAATCGCTCTTGAACAGTCACCCTTCGAAGCCATAGCTTTCAGTTAACTACCTTCAGCAATCCGGCCTTAGTAATACAGCTGGACTAAACCTATTTCAGTGATTTGGTCATAATCGCAGAGTAACTCAATGCCTTGGCAATTTTTAACTGGCCTGCATATAAAGTACCATCATTTCTAGCAGCATGAATGACCATTACAACACACTCACACACCCTGAATTGTTAATATGTTGTACTACACATTGTGTCTACAATATTTCACACCAATGATCTGTCACCCATGACTGGCTTGTGTGTGCATTCACATATTACAGCAAGGACAAAATCACACTAGGCGATGACAATCGTACTTCGCAACCTCCAATAACCCCTTCAGTCAATCGGCAATAAATACTCAGCAGTGCAGTATCAAGGCATACAATGCCAGTGCACATGTAACAATGATATTACACTTGTCATGACTTGTGCCTGACTTCAGAAACATATTGAAAATGTTCAATTTACTTCACAGATGTACGTCACAGTACACAAAACCGTAAAATAGGTCTGGATTATGTCTACAGTGAATGTGTCATGTCCAATGCGACATTATGGACACGGACACATTTCCTCATCAGTAGTCAACTTCATTGACTCAATACAGCAGTGTACTTAGGTAGGCATCAGCTATACATGTCCACATTCTCAACCATTACCAGTATCGTCATGAGCCAGAGCCATGGTCTGATAAGGCAGTAATACCCATATCTAGGTTGGTGACATGATGTATGGCAGGACCATAATTGGCTCTATTGCGTACACTGCCATCAAGCAGACCACACATTACCTACAATGCACAACTTGCATGCAATACACCCAAAGTCAGTATTTGCAAATAAACATGACTAATCCATCTTTACCTTTCCAGTACATCAGTTATTCACACAGTCTGCTTCAAATAATCGTAAGTCAAAACAATTTACAAATAATTAGAACTTTTATTGCCATCGACAAGCACAGGACATTTTACACTTTCAGACATCCTTATAGCAGAGAAACATAATGTTCCGGTGTCCATTATAGACACTGAATAGTCATTCAACTTCCATTACACCAATGTATGCTCGTTACTCCGGGTATACCCAAAACCCTTCAAAAGGCAGGAAACCAACATATTCGTTGTCGTCTTCAGGAAATTTTTGTCGTATACGTGACACTACACATGCCGGAATTACAACTCTGTTCCCACGTCCGAGTCTTCGATTTTCAAAAATCCATAGCACATAAGCCCGGTATGCCACCACGCGGTACAACCTGTCAAATCACAACACCTATTATAGCAACTTACACCTCATCCTGAATTCATCACAAGTATCGAGAAACCATTCTGTTCACATTTCTAGTTAGGACTATGACATGTTTGTATGGGCTACCTGCAACAAACATTGGCCAACATACAACTCTTCACTTATCACCGGAATCTAGACAATGGATAATATTTTCCAATCTGACCCTAATATGTAAACGTTTGACTGCAGCATCAGTTTTACACCTTTCTACACTAAGTTAGCAATGTATTACCACAACATAGTCATTTACCTATAATAGCTGGAAAGGAAGTCACCATGCTTTTCTCTGGCTATGAAAGTTAACCTGACATAATTGGTGTTGTTCTAAAAAGTAATGTTCATACAGTGCAAGGTAAGAAATAGCACCACATAAATAGCACCGGTGAGTATTTATGTGCTGTAACAGCAACCATCTTTCGAATCAGACACTTCTCCCTTACCTATTGGTCCACTGTATGTTGCGTGATCACCTTGTAACGTAGTGCATTGACCGCAGAATCAATTCCAGTACAAGTGGCATTAGGCACGCCATTTCAAAGTCTGTGTGATCAGTGATGTACACTGGCTGAACAGCGAGTTCAAGCTGAGCAATTTTAGCACGTGCACAGTGGGACAATACACAGCAGTAGCATTCATGTGGGGTATTCATTAAAACACACTTTTCACACGTGCACCAAGTCATGCTCTCGGTGTTCTCTTCATGTTCTTCTACATCACTGCTTTCCATTGCTATCTCAGCATCATTTTGGTCTTCTTTCTCCCGGTGCATATTCGGGTTCAAAACTGAAAGGAACTGGACCGTGCATATTCATCCCGAACATCACGCCAAATAATTCTGTGAAGTGCAAAAAGCAACACATTGTTCATTGAAACATGACATCAATCCAGTTGCAGAGCAGAGATGCATGGCATTTCCCAATTTTAATCACTGCGGAAGCATTCCACATTTTAAGCATGAACAGGGATACATGACATGTGTAAGCTGATGAAACGTGTGACTACAGTTTCACATACTCTGCAAGTTTCACCATAGACAAGTAGACTTCATCTACACTGTGAATTCTGAATTTTTCCTATACATGTACTGAGTGCACAGCACAATACAAAAATAGTTACAGTATCACTAACTTTGAAACACAATTACCACTCAGAAGATGAAGCACAATTACCACTCTGACACAGTCATATCCTTGTACTGCTGCTATAATCAATTTATTATGTTTGACAAAAATGTAACTTCATGGAGTCTATGATGGACTGGCAGAGACAGTAAATGGGTATAGGTTTGGAAACCATGCTTTTTTGGAACAGAGTAGGTGATGGTAAGCGTCAAAAGTTTATGTACGGCTGAGTTGGCAGTAAGGGTGGAAATGCATGCAGTGATGTCATATGCCAGTTTAACAAGTTTGATGTACATGCCAAACACAAGAAAACACAATGGAAAAAAAAATGAAGCAAATTGTCACTCAACCGTGCATCAGGACATTTACCTGTACTCTGACATTCCCCTATAGTTAACCAAAGCAACCGTTATAGGTATTCACAGCATTGCTTTACTGTCAAGCAGAGTTAATAACATTGTAACTAGTACTGTTTGTCCAAGAACAACATATACCACCATCTAACCCATTTAGTTACCAACATTCAGGGTTGCTCTTGATAGATTTCGTAGTCAACTGAATGCCGCAAGATACTACTGGAAAGGCCCATGCAGAAACTCTGTTGTCTGGATGCATTGATTCCAGTGTTCTATTTCCCTAACAGAAGTGATGATCAGCGAGTACTGGCTGTAAACATAGGGGATGTGTAGTCCACCAGTTACCATGACGCATATTCAAATTGATAGAAATAGTAAGTGTGATATCCACAACCGTCGTGGTATACAAAAAACAGAGGCTAATTTTGTCATATACAAATGATTTCTGCTCTTGTGAGAGCTAAACACTCACTTGGTCACTAAATGATCAACACATGCCATGCCGTACTAAGTTATTAGTAGGGTTAATGCAATACCCATGGTACATATTGATCTTCACCCCTCAACTGGCAACAGAGCTTTCTGTGCCCCCACCACATTATCCATGACAACTGAGACAGACCCAAAAGTCTGCAGTTATGCACTGCCCACAGTAGTAAGAATCTGGCTAGGTGTCCAAAAAACTATTATCAACAGTAGATGGGTCACGGCCAGGTGTCAAAAGCATGTGTACGCTACAGGCAAAACACTATCTAGGCTCACTAAGTCAGTCAATGAGATATGATTCCATATGTATGCAGTCACCTTTTTACAACTCATCCCTTATCATGCCTGCCTACTGCATAGTTCTAGAAGGTGACATGTTGTCAAAGTAAAATGACATATGTCACATCAGCTCGCACATTAACACATGCAGGTATGTGTTTCCGATAATGTGTACACACATACTATGTGGGGGCCATGTAATTCACGTCATACCCACGTTTGTACTGCTAGAATCGGAAATATTGTTTTGACATATTTTTCAGTACAGCAGTTATCATAAATAATTATGACCACCTGTAAAAAAAAGACATCTTGTGAGCAACATGATGTGGTACTGGACCCTCAAAGACATATGCATGTGGTGGTGTAGCGCGGAAGCAATTTTAGAGATAGAGCACAAACTATAATGCAGACTGTATTTTTACCAAGTCAATCTGACATTTTTATAGAGTATTAATTTTTCGCCAGCAACAGCAGTCATCCCTCCTGTAATAACCCCCCTTCCACCATAGGTGGGCGAAAGCATATGTACCAACAATCATAACTCCCAAAATGACAATTGCTAAAGCTACTGACCAAACACACTATTTGCAATGTTTTACAGGGGGCAAGGCCGCAACACACTACTAAGTGGGGGGCCATCACAGCCCACCAATTAATATGTACCATATCCATCATTGCAGCAAGTGGAATGTGAAAATCCTAAGCACACATGTAGAATATTGGGATACAACCAAACACTGTCACACTCGGGAGCAGCAACTTCCCCTCATCTACCAACACCCGTAAATGTTGAGCAAGTGAATTCCTAAATTCGAATGTCCTGGAAAAATTCTTTGCTACCCCACCTACAGGTAGCAACATTGTCGCCAGTTCATTATCAACAGGGGCGACCCTTGCTGTACAGGAATAGTCAACTCTTGCCTGGTCTGATTTGACCACACACCCTTGAACCTATGAACCTATCAACCGTATACATCTTGCTTCTTTTTCACCTCACTTATTCTTCACTATTACCATTGCGCTATATAGCCCTTTCCACAAATATTGTACATACATACACACACTGACATACACACACACACATACATACACAGTTATTACAGTAAGCACTTTGTCAATGCACACAGACTGATATACACACAAGTATGGGATACGTACATAAATGCCCATTAGTCAGCATACCCAAACAGAGGCAGTTAAAAAAAAATATCAAACATATTTCTTGACAGGCATATTTTGTAATATATTACATATGGTACTTGTGTTACAAGTACCATATATGTAAATATGAGTAGCTGTCTCTCTCTGGTTCTCTTTCTCTCTGTCTAAATGTGGGTGGCGGTGCTCTGATAGAATAAAAAAACATTTAGATGCTTTGAAGTTTAAACCTGTCCTTAAATTTTTGGACACATTCAACCCTTTTTAAAAGCAAGACACAGCTATCAACACCACATGAATCATAAAGGATCGGGTACCACAAAGCCATTTAGGGAGGTGAGAGAGGTCTATCATGTCTAAATACTCACCTTTAGACAGACAACAAAAGAGCCAAGATTACTCAAAATAGGACTGAATAGCAGAGAGAGACAATTATGAAGCCAAGCTGCCTCACAAAGGTTTGAATACCAGGATGTCAGTTAGGAGGGTGAGAGAAGTCTTTCATGTGGAAATACTCGACTGGAGACAGAAAAATAAAGGCGGAACATTTTGCTATTGTTCACGTCAAACCACTCAACACAGTAGGGGTTAAAGGAGAGCTAACACCTCTGGAAAGTCTTGCATTTGCAGCTCAGTTAAATGATAATATGTAGAAAATGCTTGATAAGCTGCTTAATGGGTTTTTAAAAGTCCTTCACAGCAGGAAATTACAGCAAAGTCAAGAGGATGCCTATGTGTCTGTAGACAGTGGCCTAGCAGGTGTCCATCACTGAAGCTTGAGACTAAATGGCATTTAAAATTCTTTAAATAATGATATGCATGAGAAAAGGTAAATCCCAGTAACAGCAGGGGTTGAAGGAGGTAACACCTCAGGAGAATCATTGATATGCAGCTTAGGGATAAATGGTAATGTGTAGTAAATGCTTTCTAAGTTGAAAAAAACACTTTTTGAATAGTATTGCACAGCAAGTCCAAAGGATGCCTGTGTCTGCAGACTGTGACTCATAACTCAAACCCTGCCGCTATACACCTGGCAAGCCACCTCCTACCTTTCTCATTCTATCTGCAGACATCATCGCCTTCCCCATATCTGTACTTATAGAGATCCTTGCAGGAATTATATGTCTTTTCCATGGGGCGTTTTGCCTTCAGCATCAACCTAAACAAAGGTGGACCTAATAATGACACCACAAACTCAAGGACTATCGTTATCCTTACTCCTCCACCTCATAATGTACCATACAACGTAAAAATCAGCAATAAGTACAGCCTATTGAAACCTCTATTATAGGTATTTAACATGAATGTTGCAACAGGCTATATCCCTCAGGGCTGGAGAACAGCCAGCATGATGCCCATACACAAGGATGGGTTCCAAACACGAACCACAGATATTACAGACCCATCAGTCTAAGTAGCCTTGCTTATAAAGCCATGGAATGTCTCATATCGGACATCATAAATCTAGACTATGATAATCAATTAACTTGAGCCACAACAATTTGGTTACGTTACCGGTAGGTTTTGCCTTCTTAGTCCTATAACTTCCTCGGTGAAAGCTTGAATACAACTGCTCAGATGGCTTTATTCATTTCCAGACGAAGTCATTCAATTGACAACATACTTCCAACAATTTGGACCAAAAACCCAGCTATCTGCAAGAGAAACTCTGCAGGCTTTGGAGTTCATGGCAACTTGCATTCTACTAATTCCATATGCGAGTGTGCATATGAGGAAACTTCAATGGTACATAAAAACCTTATGGAGTCAACATTGTCACAGCCTGGAAACAATGATTCCTCTCATTCCCTGCTTGCAACAAGAGTTCCTTTGGTGGGCAGACGTATGTCACCAAAACAAGGGACTGTCATTCATTCTACCCCATGCCACCCAAACCCTAACATAAGACGCATCAGACTATGCTTGGGGGGCCCATCTGGCCGGGAGATGCATTCAGGGCAAATGCAGCCCAAACCAATTGCATCTACATATCAACCTAGAAAGAAATGATAGCTGTACAGAATGCTCTGATAGCCTTCAAGGACTTCCTTCATCCAGGACAATTATTGATAAATACAGAAAAGAATACCGATGTCCTTCAAGGATGCATCTGCAGTCATCACATATGGGTTGTCCTGCCTCAGGCAGCCCTTCGGTCGTCCGGATTCCAAAGTCTGGGTCTGGCGTCGGCTGATGTCGCCCCTTCCCTGACGTCAGAGCGCCTGGGGTATAAAAGCGTCAGCCGACGCCATCTTCCTCAGTCTTTCTTGCCGCGTGGTGCTCGAAGCAGAAGCAGTTCGCAAGTGCCGGTTGGCCAGCTCCTGTAATTCAGCTAAACCGAAGACTTCAAAAGCTAAGTACCCCGTTGGGGACTCTTTCTTGCCTCAGCCGATGTCAGACAAAATTAATAATTGCTTAACTTGTGGGAAACAAATACCTCATAAGGATTTCCACTCTTACTGCCTACCTTGCCTAGGCCCAGACCACGACGTCTCGGCCTGTTCCGCCTGTGCTTCCTTCAACCGACGCACTCTAAGACGTCGGTCGGAGTTTGCAGAGGAATTTTTTGGGGCTAGTTTTGCTTACAAAATGCCATCGGAGACTCCGACTTCACATTTAATACAGAAACGGAAGGACAAGGACCGACACACGCAGTCCGCGGTTTCGGCTGAAACCATGGCCAGGCCTACCACGAGTGTCTCGGTCTCGGCTGAAACCGAGTCCTTGGTACTACCGTCCACCGAAACCGTACAACCGACAACCTCGGCCCCGGAGGCCATTACTGTATCGGTTGTTGAATCTCCATTGGAATCTGGTGTCCAGGAACCTTCCGACACCATTCCCTTAGACAAAACTACACCAGCACGTGGTGCAGCCAGGCCTCCAGCATCCATGTCTATTAAGGCATTCTCTAGGGCTAAAGCTGCTAAACACTCAAAATCTATGCCTCCCAGGGTTATCTCTCAGGGACCCACTACAGGTTCTCAGATCCTTAGTCTAGCAGAGGACCTTATTTCATTAATTAGGGGCTCTCAGCCTCATCCGGACAGGGGCTCTCAACCTCCTACAGAAAAAAGGCCCAGGGTTGAACCCTCTGATCCCCTCTCCTCAGATGAGGCCTCTGATGGCTCTGCTCTCTCGGACTACCAGGAGGAGGCTTTTCCGGCCTACGAGGATTCAGATGCAGAGGAATCTATCCCTTTGGCCTCCCCTCCTGAAGAACTGTCTTTTGGGGAAACTCTGCACACTATGAGGGAGCATTTCCAATGGCAGGGCCAGGAATTCTCTGATTCCAGGAAGAGATTAAGGACCTTCTTGCATTTGCCTCAACATAGACCTTTGGCTATTCCCCCTGTTTTGAATGTCATTGATGATGTGTACTCTGAATCTAGCACAACCCCTGACACTCTCCCTCCAGCTCCTGCCAAACCCGATAGGTACTACAGGGTCCCGGAATCACACCTTTTCCTTTACAAGGCCCACTCTGCTGATCCAGAAACTATCTCCCAGGGCCCTAAAGGGGTTGCAGCTGTCACTACAAAAAATCCACTCCCCTCTGAAAGGGAGTCCAGGGCTTTAGAGTGATGGGGTAAAAAAGTGTATACTTCTGCTACCCTTTCTATGAGGGCTTTAAACTGTCAATTTCATATGATACAGTACCAAGAATATTTGTTAGATGAATTGCATAAAAAGCTGTCTTCACCTGAACCCCTAGATCGTAAATCACTTCAGGATCTGGTACATAACTCTCAACAGGTTAGCAACCATTTCTTGCAGTGTGGTTATGATGCATTGGAAGCTTCATGTAGGTCAGCTATGACAGGTGCAGTCATATGTAGGCATGCTTGGCTGAAGGAACAATCTCTGCCAGACCATGTTAAAGCAAAGCTTCTGGATGCTCCACTGGAAAAGCAAAAGTTATTTGGCTCCACTGCTCAGGAGGTCTTAAAGAAATTTGAAGAAAAGGCAAAATCTGTACAAACAGTCAAAGATTTTATGCAAGTCCAACCACCAAGATTCAGCAGAAATTGGCCTTCCAAGAACTGGTCCTTTCCAGACACAGACAGATTTCAGAGAGGCAAGAACAGGCGTGCCAGAGGTGGAGGGCAAGCTAGAGGCTCCTACAGAGGACATCAATGGCAGCATCCCAACTAGAGAGGTAGTGCAGGGCCTACAACTGCTGCACAAGGACAGACTCAATGACTTTACTTTGACACCGCCAACCAGGGCTCAATTGGAAGCACCTTTGGGCGGAAAGCTTTCCTTATTTTCAGAAAATTGACACATTATTACAAGGGACAAATGGACACTACAAATAATAGACAAAGGATACAGGTTCCATTTCCACACATTACCGAAAAGAAAAGGCATGCCAGACCTGCCACCAAATCAAAGGGCAGAGGCTTTGAAACGAATCTCCAACTTAATGAAAATGAAAGCAATAGAAAAGGTTCCTCTCGCAGAACAAGGCCAAGGATTTTATTCCAGACTCTTCCTTGTTCCAAGAAAATAAAAGCAATGGAGGCCTATTCTCGACTTGTCCGCACTAAATACTTATCTCATTGTGCCAAAATTCAAAATGCTGACTCTACTGCAACTCCTTCCCATGCTGGGCAAGGGGTCTTGGCTGGAAGCTCTGGACCTCAAGGAGGCATACCTGCATGTCCCTATCAGACAAAGCTGCAGAAGACACCTCAGATTTCTTACAGGTTCAGAGCATTATCAATTCTCAGCATTGCCCTTTGGCTTATCTACTGCACCCAGAGTATTCACGAAATGCCTGGCATCAGTAATTGCACACTGCAGACTTCAAGGGATGCAAATATACCCGTATCTGGACGACTGCCTTATACAAGCGGACAGCCAACAAATTTTGGTAAAACACTTGAATTATGCCATCTATCTTCTTCAGGCCTTGGGATATACAGTCAACATTCACAAGTCAAGACTTGTACCATCCCAAAGAATAACTTTTCTGGGTGCGGATCTAGACACAACCACCCAAATGGCTTTCCTCACAGAAGAAAAACAAAACCAACTACCGGATTACTTCAAAAACCTGTCAAGACAAACTCAGCTGACTGCAAGGAAAATCCTGCAGGCCCTGGGTTACATGGCTTCTTGCATTCTTCTGATTCCTCAAGCAAGGCTACATATGAGGAAACTCAATGGTACCTAAGGAGTTTATGGATTCAGCACAGTCACAGCTTGGAAACTTTGATACCACTCATCCCATGCCTTCAAAGGGAATTTCTGTGGTGGGCTCAAGCAAGCCAGTCAAACAGGCTGTTGCCCTTCAGCAAACCAATAGCCAGCCAAACCGTTACAACGGACGCTTCAGACCACAGATGGGGAGCGCACATGGAAGGAAGATGCATTCAAGGACTATGGTCACAAAAAGAGCTACGCATGCACATAAACCAAAAGGAAATGTTGGCAGTGATACATGCAATCGAGGCCTTCAAGTTATTTCTACATCAAGGCCACCTGCTAATAAGGACAGACAACACTACAGTTATATGGTACATAAACAAGCAAGGAGGCACCCATTCCTACCTCTTTGCAGACTGGCAATGAATCTATGGGAACTTTCACTGACTCTCAATATACATCTGCAATCCCAGTTTGTACCAGGAAAGGACAATATACTGGCGGACAGCTTAAGCAGGAACATCATGGATGCACACGAATGGATGCTGCACCCAGACATCTTCCATCAGATAACGCAATCATGGGGGAGACCGGACATAGACCTCTTTGCCTCCCCACACAATCAACAGCTGGACAAATTCTGCACAAGGACATACCACCCACAAGCATGGAAAGTAGATGCCCTCTCTTTCAGCTGGAGAGCTCTAACAGTGTATGCATTCCCACCTCTTCCATTAATGACCAAGGTCTTACTGAAGATCAGGGCAGAGCAGCCAAGAGTGATTCTGATAGCTCCGGACTGGCCAAGACAGCACTGGTACCCATTGCTAAAGAGCATGTCACGGACAAAACCATGGCTTCTGTCACAATGGCCGCTTCTCCTGACACAGCACAATTACAAAACTCTGCATTCCAACCTGAAAACATTACAGCTAGCTGCCTGAAAATACCTTGACTCATCACCAGGATAAGCTATCCAAGAGAGTGAAGGATATCATCATGGAAGCTCGCAGGCCTTCCACAAGAAAGGCATACTCAGCAAAATGGAAAGATTTCACACCTGGAGCACCTCAAAGGGCCTAGATGCAACAGTTATGAACATGGCACATATCCTGGAATATTTAGCAGAAATGCTCTACAATGGCCTGTCTTACTCTTCCATTAAAATTCATGCTTCAGCAATTTCAGCAGAGTACAATACTGATCCACCTGTCTTCTCTCATCCTCTGCTAAGACAGTTTCTAAGAGGAATTAAGAACATCAATCCTCCAAGGAAACCGCCACTGCCTACTTGGGACCATAGCCGGCCTTAGGCATAGGCCAACCAGGGCGGCCTAGGGTGCCGTGTGGCAGGGGCGTTTCCAGTATTTATTTGATGTAGGTAGACCAGGATGGGGGCACCAGATGGTGTGATAGGGGGCACCATGGAGCTCTTTTGCCTAGGGCACCTGTTGACCTAAGGCTGCTCCTGCTTGGGACCTTAACTGTTGGAAAACCTAACACTGCCTCCCTCTGAACCAGCAATATCTGCAGAACTCCAGTTCCTCTCTTGGAAGACTGCCTTCCTTCTGGCCATAACCTCAGCAAGAAGAGTATCTGAGTTACAGACCCTCATGGCAGTACAGCCATTTCTTATTTTTCATCAAGACAACCAGCATCCCAACTAGAGAGGTAGTGCAGGGCCTACAACTGCTGCACAAGGACAGACTCAATGACTTTACTTTGACACCGCCAACCAGGGCTCAATTGAAGCACCTTTGGGCGGAAAGCTTCCTTATTTTCAGAAAATTGACACATTATTACAAGGGACAAATGGACACTACAAATAATAGACAAAGGATACAGGTTCCATTTCCACACATTACCGAAAGAAAAGGCATGCCAGACCTGCCACCAAATCAAAGGGCAGAGGCTTTGAAACGAATCTCCAACTTAATGAAAATGAAAGCAATAGAAAAGGTTCCTCTCGCAGAACAAGGCCAAGGATTTTATTCCAGACTCTTCCTTGTTCCAAGAAAATAAAAGCAATGGAGGCCTATTCTCGACTTGTCCGCACTAAATACTTATCTCATTGTGCCAAAATTCAAAATGCTGACTCTACTGCAACTCCTTCCCATGCTGGGCAAGGGGTCTTGGCTGGAAGCTCTGGACCTCAAGGAGGCATACCTGCATGTCCCTATCAGACAAAGCTGCAGAAGACACCTCAGATTTCTTACAGGTTCAGAGCATTATCAATTCTCAGCATTGCCCTTTGGCTTATCTACTGCACCCAGAGTATTCACGAAATGCCTGGCATCAGTAATTGCACACTGCAGACTTCAAGGGATGCAAATATACCCGTATCTGGACGACTGCCTTATACAAGCGGACAGCCAACAAATTTTGGTAAAACACTTGAATTATGCCATCTATCTTCTTCAGGCCTTGGGATATACAGTCAACATTCACAAGTCAAGACTTGTACCATCCCAAAGAATAACTTTTCTGGGTGCGGATCTAGACACAACCACCCAAATGGCTTTCCTCACAGAAGAAAAACAAAACCAACTACGGATTACTTCAAAACCTGTCAAGACAAACTCAGCTGACTGCAAGGAAAATCCTGCAGGCCCTGGGTTACATGGCTTCTTGCATTCTTCTGATTCCTCAAGCAAGGCTACATATGAGGAAACTCCAATGGTACCTAAGGAGTTTATGGATTCAGCACAGTCACAGCTTGGAAACTTTGATACCACTCATCCCATGCCTTCAAAGGGAATTTCTGTGGTGGGCTCAAGCAAGCCAGTCAAACAGGGGTTTGCCCTTCAGCAAACCAATAGCCAGCCAAACCATTACAACGGACGCTTCAGACCATGGATGGGGAGCGCACATGGAAGGAAGATGCATTCAAGGACTATGGTCACAAAAAGAGCTACGCATGCACATAAACCAAAAGGAAATGCTGGCAGTGATACATGCAATCGAGGCCTTCAAGTTATTTCTACATCAAGGCCACCTGCTAATAAGAACAGACAACACTACAGTTATATGGTACATAAACAAGCAAGGAGGCACCCATTCCTACCCTCTTTGCAGACTGGCAATGAATCTATGGGAACTTTCACTGACTCTCAATATACATCTGCAATCCCAGTTTGTACCAGGAAAGGACAATATACTGGCGGACAGCTTAAGCAGGAACATCATGGATGCACACGAATGGATGCTGCACCCAGACATCTTCCATCAGATAACGCAATCATGGGGGAGACCGGACATAGACCTCTTTGCCTCCCCACACAATCAACAGCTGGACAAATTCTGCACAAGGACATACCACCCACAAGCATGGAAAGTAGATGCCCTCTCTTTCAGCTGGAGAGCTCTAACAGTGTATGCATTCCCACCTCTTCCATTAATGACCAAGGTCTTACTGAAGATCAGGGCAGAGCAGCCAAGAGTGATTCTGATAGCTCCGGACTGGCCAAGACAGCACTGGTACCCATTGCTAAAGAGCATGTCACGGACAAAACCATGGCTTCTGCCACAATGGCCGCTTCTCCTGACACAGCACAATTACAAAACTCTGCATTCCAACCTGAAAACATTACAGCTAGCTGCCTGGAAAATACCTTGACTCATCACCAGGATAAGCTATCCAAGAGAGTGAAGGATATCATCATGGAAGCTCGCAGGCCTTCCACAAGAAAGGCATACTCAGCAAAATGGAAAAGATTTCACACCTGGAGCACCTCAAAGGGCCTAGATGCAACAGTTATGAACATGGCACATATCCTGGAATATTTAGCAGAAATGCTCTACAATGGCCTGTCTTACTCTTCCATTAAAATTCATGCTTCAGCAATTTCAGCAGAGTACAATACTGATCCACCTGTCTTCTCTCATCCTCTGCTAAGACAGTTTCTAAGAGGAATTAAGAACATCAATCCTCCAAGGAAACCGCCACTGCCTACTTGGGACCATAGCCGGCCTTAGGCATAGGCCAACTAGGCGGCCGCCTAGGGTGCCGGTGTGGCAGGGGAGCTTTTCCAGTATTTATTTGGTGTAGGTAGACCAGGATGGGGGCACCAGATGGTGTGATAGGGGGCACCATGGAGCTCTTTTGCCTAGGGCACCAGTTGACCTAAGGCCGCTCCTGCTTGGGACCTTAACTTCGTGTTGGAAAACCTAACACTGCCTCCCTCTGAACCAGCAATATCTGCAGAACTCCAGTTCCTCTCTTGGAAGACTGCCTTCCTTCTGGCCATAACCTCAGCAAGAAGAGTATCTGAGTTACAGACCCTCATGGCAGTACAGCCATTTCTTATTTTTCATCAAGACAGAGTCTCATTGAGAACCAATCCTTCATTTATGCCAAAGGTGGTATCTAGTGTCTCATTAAACCAAGCTATTCACCTGCCTACCTTCTTTCTAAAGCCACAAAACAAAGGGGAAAAGCTTCTGCACATCCTGGACATACACAGACAGTTGCGCTACTACTTGGACAGAACTAAAAATTACAGAAAAACTGACCAGTTGTTTGTAGCATATGCTGCTGGTGCACAAGGAAAAGCAATTTCAAAGCAGACAATTTCAAAATGGATAGGGAATTGCATTTGTTTCTGTTACTCCTTTCATGGAAAAACTGTGCCAGCTAACATTAGGCCTCATTCGACCAGAGCCACAGCCACCTCCACAGCCTTCTTAAGAGGGGTGGCTACCAAGGACATTTTAGAAGCTGCTACATGGAGCTCTGTGCATACCTTTTCCAAGCATTACAACTTACCTTTATATTCCAGATCCAGAGCAGGCTTTGCTACGGCAGTCCTGCAGGGCATTTTAGCTACACCATCCTTTACATAGATCCTCCACCCCCAGATTGGCTATGGTATTCTACCCATATGTGATGACTGCAGATGCATCCTTGAAGGACATAGTACAGTTTTGTATGTACCATAAATGTAGATGTTCAATAGGTATGCATCTGCAGTCAGGTTTACCCTCCCTCCTTCCCCTCTGTGGTATTTCTTGGGTACATTCCCCTCTCATAGCTAGCTGGGGTTATCTATTATGGTGTATTTGTTTTTATATATGTATATATTTTTGTGCATGTTTGGAATTTATTGCATTTCTCCAAATTTAGCCTTCCTTAGAGGGCACCTGGCATCTGGGGCAAGAAAAACTGAGGAAGATGGCGTCGGCTGACGCTTTTATACCCCAGGCTCTGACGTCGGGAAGGGCGACATCAGCCACGGACCCAGACTTTGGAATCCGGCTGACCGAAGGGCTGCCTGAGGCAGGACAACCCATATGTGATGACTGCAGATGCATACCTATCGGACATCTACATTTATGGTAGGTACAAAACTGTACTTTATGTGGTACATAAGCAAGCGAGGGGTACCCACTCCTCCCCCCTTTGCAGACCAGCCATGGCCTTGTGGAACACAACCTTCACTTAACAACTACATGTTCATGATCAATTCCTGCCAAGAAAGCCAAAAACTCTGGCAGACAACAGAAGCAGAAATCTTATGGACATGCACATATGGAAACTGGAACCCAAAGTCTTCATCATGTTAACACAAAAATGGTGGAGCCCAGACATACATCTATTTTCCTCTCTCCAAAACTATCTTTTGGAAAAAATTCTGCAGAAGAACTCATCACAAAAAAGCATGGAAAGTGGATGCTCTCTCCTTCAGCTGGAATAAACAGTCTATGCCTTTCTCCCTCTGTCTCTACTCTCCAAGGTCTGACTAAAAGTCAGACAGGAAAAGTCAAAAATGATTCTGATTGCTCCACTAGCCTTGCCAACAATGGTACCCGCATCTAAGGAGTATGTCACACAATCCTCCATGGTACTTGCCTCAAATAGCTCACCTACTGTCTCAGCAGAAGTATCAAACTCTGCACACTCAGCTCCAAACTCTGAATTTTGCAGCATGGCTAATCAACTAATTTCACCAATCACTTGTCTCACTAAACCTGGATGCTCTCTCCTTCAGCTGGAATAAACAGTCTATGCCTTTCTCCCTCTGCCTCTACTCTCCAAGGTCTGACTAAAAGTCAGACAGGAAAAGTCAAAAATGATTCTGATTGCTCAACTAGCCTTGCCAACAATGGTACCCGCATCTAAGGAGTATGTTACACAATCCTCCATGGTACGTGCCTCAAATAGCTCACCTACTGTCTCAGCAGAAGTATCAAACTCTGCACACTCAGCTCCAAACTCTGAATTTTGCAGCATGGCTAATCAACTAATTTCACCAATCACATGTCTCACTAAACCTGTGATGGACGTCATTTTGGAGGCCAGCAGGCCTAGTGTTATTGCAATCTTAAAATGATAAATGGAAGATATTTGGTGCTTGGAACCAAGCACAAGGAATAGACTCCCCAAAGCCCAATATTCATCAGATTTTGCAATACTTAACTGAGATGTTTCACAAGGGCCTAGATTTTTCTTCAATAAGAATCCATGCCTCTGCCATCTCGGATCATTACAAACCAGACCCGCCACTCTTTTCTCATCCCCTGCTAAGGCAGTTTCTCAGAGAGGCCAAAAATTTAAGGACTCCCAGGAGAGTGCAGAATCATGCACGGGAACTCAATTTGGAGTTGGAAAAAAGCACCCTACCTCCTTTTGAACCAGCAGCTACTGCAGATATAAAACTTTTTTCTTGGAAGACTGTCTTTCTTTTGTCCGTCACTTCAGCTACAAGGTTTTCAGAACTACACGCTCTTTTGACAGTCACTTCAGCTAGAAGTACTTCAAACTACAGGCTATCATGGCAATGGAGCCTTTCATTATCTTTGAGCCGTACAGGGTGGCCCTCAGGACCAATCCTTCTCTTACATGTTAACTCAATAGAGCTTAGTATATAATGTATTACACCCTCTAAATGTTTTTAATGTTCATTACAAATCCTGATTTATTTCCTTGGTTACATGAAATTATGGTTTGATGGCACTGCCAGGGGAGGATGGACATGGTCAGCAAGGGCGATGTGGGTGGAGACAGCTGTGTCCTGCTCAGGTACCCAGCTGAAAAGGTGCTAGGCTGCAGACATGGCCTAGAAATATGCGTTAGGCTCAACAAGTACCAAAACAGTGGTACACTTCAGGGGTCGTGCAGGTTCATTCAACCTGGGTGGTGGTACCCTGCACAGTGGGCATGCCAGTGTATGCACCCATGTGAGGAAGGCACTGTGAGCCTATGCGGTATCACTGATGTCTAGCTCCCCACGTAAGGTGTGGTGTTTGCCAATAAAAATACTATCATTGCCAGGATGCCGATGAAAGAATAAAAAGACTCCCTATGGCTGCATGAATAACACACCACCATCACCACGGCAGCTATGAACACTGACCAAGATGAAAGCCAAATCCCTGAGGAATACATGAGATCAGACTAACTGAGTATGGCTTGATGACTGGCAGACTTTGTGATTCAAACGTAACCTCCTCATTATCACTACCTTAAATAGTACACAAATGATATAATGTAAAGTGTTATGCTACAGATGACTTAATGGTTTACCTTGGTGGTACTGTGGGTGGGTGGTGTACACTGATCTACAATTGTATGTAGTGGGAGTAGAGTCAAACCAAGGATCAAATGCTTGAGATTGAAAAAGGTTAATTGTGAGGTGGTGTTCAGGCAAGGCAGTGGGTGGCAGTGAAGAGTTATTGAATAGCTGGGCAACTACAGCAGAGATAGTGAGGGAGATGGCTACAAAAGGTGCTTGTTGTGACATCTGGACAGAGGAAGGAGGACAAGGAGACATGGTTGTTGAATGTGCAACTACAGGAGAGTATAGGGAGAAAGACGTTGGCAAAGACGACGTGTCAGTGGGAGAGAGATGAAGAAAGTAGACAGGAGTGTAAGGAGTTGAGGAGCATGGCAAAGAGTACTGGCAAAGGCTAAAGATAAGGCATATGCAGAGTGGTATGAAAGGTTGGATACTAAGGAGGGAGAAAAAGGACCATTACCGATTGGCTAGACAGATGGACCGAGCTGAGAAAGATGTACAGCAGGTAAGGGTGATAAAGGATAGTGAGGGAAATGTACTCACAAGCAAGGAGGATGTGTTGAGCAGATGGAAAGAGCACTTTGAGTGGCTGAACAATGCAGAAAATGAGAGAGAGAGAAGGTTGGATGATGTGTGGATAGTGAATCAGTAAGTCCAGCAGATCAGCTTGGAGGAAGTAAGGATAACTATTACGAGGATGAAGAATGGAAACTACCAAAGCTAAAATCAAAACTAGAAACAATGCCTGGGCCAGCGGGAGAACAATACCAAAGCTACAATCAAAACTAGAAACAGAGCCTGGGCCAGCAGGCTACCAACTTAATCCCCACTTGACCATGATAAATGTTGTCAATTCAGGAATGATGCAAAAAATTCTGTTATACTGGATAAAAAAAGCTTCTACCTAAATCTCTTACCAAAACACCATAACAACCCTCAATAGTTCTGGGCAGGCTAAAATCAACTATTTTGTCCAGGTGATTCCACCACCCCAACCCCGACTAGCTATACCCATAGTTCCCCAGAGACTACTGCAAGTGCCTTTAATAACTCTTTCACTGAAAAAATCCAATCCCTAGCAAATCAACTAACCCCCTCTCATTTACACGACATGACTATTCTACCCAATAAATCACTCCAAATTTTAACATCCAAACAATCTCCGCTAGTTTTATCAAAACACTTAAAAAAAAAAATAAAACCTACCACCCTCGCTGCTGACCTCCTTCCTGCAGTGTACCTACAGATAGCTGCAGATGCCATAGCATATCCCATATCTATCCTCATCAACAGAACCTTATCTGATAACACAATTCCCTCCCTCTGGAAAATATCTCACGTCATCCCACTTCATAAAGGTGTTAGCGCCTCAGACATATCCAACTATAGACCCACTGCCATTTTTTCCCCACTAGCCACAATAATGGAGAAATGTATACACAAGCAAGTAAAGCAATACCTTACACAGAATGACTTACCATCCAGCTCCCAGCATGGTTTCAGACCATACCACAGCACCACCTCAGCCCTCCTTTCCTTTATTTCTGCCATATACCAAACCAGGACTGATAATAGGAAATCTCTGCCCTCTTTCTTGTCCTATCAAAAGCCTTTGACATTGTCAACATTGAACTTCTCATTCTTTCACAAAAATCTATTTCTCTCAACATGCCTGCTATCCAGTGGTTCCAGTCCTACCTGACTGGTAGGGAAAACTCTCCAGCCAGCTAACTCTCATACTTGGTGTCCCTCAAGGGTCCATACTAGATCCACTACTCTTGTCTATTTTTATCAACAACCTTCACACTGCTATACCTAAAGCTGCCTGCAGTCAATATGCAGATGATTCCACTCTGATCTGCTCAAACACCTCCCCAACCGAACTGCAAACCTCAACACAAAATTAATTTAACAGTACCGAGAAGTGGGTCACCAATCAACGCCTACTTCTGAACCCGAATAAAACTAAACTTCTACCCCAATAGTAGATCTACCACACTCATTCTCTGTCACATCTAATAATGGTACCACTATTTCCCCAGATCATCACACCAAACTGCTAGGGGTTATCATAGACAGTCTCAAACTTTACCTACAGGTCAACAAAAACAAACTGACCATCAATATAAACCTTGGATCACTGTATTGAAACAATGCATTTTTGTAGCTAGAACTGCCCAGCTTTATTCAGTTCAGTCAACTCTTAATAGCACACAAAAATTTGTACCACATTGAGGGTAACCCCTCTCTTCAAAATATTAATAAGCCATATAACAACCTGAGATCCCTACGGTCAGCCAATAAACTACTGGTGCAAACACACAAAGCTAATAACTGCTGGTGAATCCCTGTTTGCCAACTGCATTGGCAAAACCTGGAATTCGTTGTCAAACTATATAACCCTACAGTCCTCCAAAGGTCTCTTAACAAAAACTCAAACAGTATCTCAAAGTGAATTGGCTATGCCCATGTACCAACCCTGATTAAGTTATAAAATAAAAGCATATTCGGTAATTATCATAACTTGTAACTCTGTCACCAAGCACTGCTTCCGATCTGATGTCTATGAGGTCAAGCCGAGCACAGAGGCATTGTTATGTAAGGGTAGGTGTCACGATGATAGAGTTATACAATTGGGCTAGGCTTGTAAAGGCTCCAGGACCATGAGTCTACTACTCATGTATGAACGTAAAAAAACTTTTTAATTTTGTTACTTTTTCACCTCAAGTACTCTTCATAAATACTAATTCGCTATATACCCCTTTCCTGCCTACACGATGTTTATATCTACTTTAAATGTATGTGTATATAAATGTTAAAAATTATACATAAATATAGATATATATATATATATACAGTTGTTGGTTGCAGAACTAAGCATGTATGTTATCCAAGCATCCAATTCAAATTTGAATAGAGTCAATGTATACCCCTTGGTTCTGGCCACCACACAATCTGTATGCTATATCTGTGTGTCACCAACATGTCGATTACCGTGAAAAAGACTGGTTTGTATGGGGAAGGGGTTGCTGTGCTAGAAAAAAAAACAGCTACATGCATAGTGGTGTAAATATGTACTTTAATTTTATGACACACTCACCTAACCATCAGTGCATACTACATAGAAAACTTTCAGTATTGGCTCTTGTGTACATTTTGAAAAGTTTAATTTGCATCACGCCTTAGGGTGCCTTACTAAATGAGCCACTGTTGAGAAAGCCTTTTCATATGTGAGATATAGCATTTATTTTACATTTGTAAAACAGAGACTGACAACTATCAAGTGAACCTGAATTAGAAAGGACTGAATACTAAGAAGCCATTTAGGAACATGATAACGGTCTTTCATGTGGAAATACTCAAGTGGAGACAGACAACAATAAAGCCAAGGTGACTGTGAAATGACTGAATAACAAAGACAGACAACTATCCAGCTAAGGTGACTCTGAAAGGATTGAATACCAGGCTGCCAGTTAACAAGGCGATAGAGTTCTTTCATGTGTAAATACTCAGCTGGAGACAGATAACTATAAAGAAAGGAGAAGAACTTGTCTTGTCCTCACTTCAAGGCATTCAGCAAGTCAGGGGTTGAAGTACTGCTAACACTTCTTGACTATTTATCATTTTTCCCTAAGCTGCATATGTAATTGTGTAGTAAATGCTTTCTCAGCAGATGAATGCTCTTTGAATACTACTTCACAGCAGGAAACTGATAGCAAGTCAATAATATGCCTGCGTCTGTAGACGGTGGCTCAGCATGTGTTAGTATCTGAGGCTTTAGACTAAATGCAATTTAAATTTCCTTAAATAATGATGTGCATGATAAAAGGTAAATGACAGTAACAGCTAAAACAATTTTGGAGGTGTTGAGGTCTCTGGTTCCATTGTCTGTGTTGCTATGCCTCAAGAGGGATTAAAAAATAAAGTCAGGATGCAACATAAGGAACCTGCATATTTTGTCATTAATGGTAACATGTGGACAATATGGCAGGTCCAAAACTTGATGTTGACCCAGGTGAAATCAAACATGTGGTAGTCACATATGTGCAATTGTACAGACCTTGATGTACCATTTGCCCGGCTGAACACTAAGGCCACGATCGGCTGTATGCACACTGCCAACAAGTGTCACAGTCAAACATTCTCAAGTGTCTCACCAGCAAGCAGTCTTATGAAGTGAATGATGAAATGATCCCAGAAACTACAAGCCTTTTAGTCTGAATAGTCTAATATGGAAAGCAACAGACTGAATTCACAGGGAAATGTTCTATTCAAAGACACTGGGCCAAACTCGGTTTAGCTGAGTTAAGAGAAGGCTATGTCTACATAACTGGTTAGACTTTATGAAAGTCACTAAGGCACTGCATGTGGGGGAAATGGTGCACACAGGAACACCAACCTGGACCTGGCTAAGACATTTGATACAATATCCAAGTCAGGTAAAGCTGACAAAATCAATGACTTGCCAATAAACCGCTACATGTCTCAGACAGGGACAGAAAAAAAATGAAAATCCAAAAAAAGGTCTTTGAAGCAGCGGGCAGTTGTAGTTATACATATTTTTTTCTGCCATGTCATTCCATACAAGGATACTACACTTGTTTTATGTCCATGACCTTGCACTTCTGCAAACACACTGGCCACATTTCTGAGGCCTCTATGAAGACTGTCCATATGGCTCTTGTTATTTCCCCTCAGGGCAGCCAGTTCCAATGTAGCCCCCCCCCCCTCTGTGCTACTGTCTGTCCAATGCTATTCCCATTCCACTGTGACTTACTTCCAGTATAGCACCCTTGGCTTGGTTTGCTTTGTAAAGACTGAAGCAAAGTTTTCATTCAGTGTTTCTGCTTTTTCCAGTTCTTATGTGATCACCTTGTCAATAACCACATAGCCACAGCAGTCAGGAAATCCTTCTATGTAGCACACCTCATCACTAAGGGCTTTTCATCCAGAAAAAAGAAGCTCATTCTCCCATTGTACTCATCCCTCATAAGACCCATGATAGAGTACTATGCCCCATTTGGTATGTACCTCTCAAGACATCTGCAACAACTGGAAAGGCCTCAGAAATACCTCACTAAAAGAATCATAGGCCTAAAGCAGATGCCCTATGCTCACCATCTAAAAAAAACTCCAGCTATACTCTGTCGCATATTGCCTACTGAGAGGCGATCTCTGCCTAACATACCAGGCCATGTCAAACCCACTGCTGTTGGACATGCCACACTGTAAAAAATCCCAGTCCCTCAGAGCCACACGAGTCAGGGATCTTAACCTGGTCATCACAATGAACATAACATGCTGGAGGGATGGGTTCCTGACCCAGACACTCCCCAATAGATGGAATAGATTGCCCATACATGTCAAAGAGTGCCCTCTCTTTGGACCTAAAAGGAAGGAACCTTGGCGACTGGAGAGAAAGAAACGCACCCAGGATCAATCCGCTCGTCACTCTGCTAGACAGGGGTCCAGGAAAAAGTAAATAATGAAGGAATAAAGGGAATTGTTATGGTATGGCTAGTAGGGCCCTAGGCCTAGGCCTAGTAAGTACCAACCAACCTAAAACCTATATGAACCATACTCTGGAATAGATTGCCCATACATGTGAAGCTGAGTGCCTCTTTGGCTCTCTTGAAAAGGAAACTTGATGATTGGATGGGAGATAGGAAATTCAGCCTGCGGATCACATCAGTCGTCCTGCTATACAGGTGACCAGGATAGTTAATATTCTGGGAAGAAGAAATACCCAGGAAATTGTGATGCCTTGGCTTGTGTAGGCCCTCGGGTAGATAGGCTAGTACGAACCTATGAACCTATATAAAGACCATAAAGACATTTTCACTAATAAGATATATGCACTTACTTTTTCTCATCTATTTATTGTGTATATATGTATTCCATATTATTTATAGGGAATCCATCACAGTTCGCAAGAGATATACTGCTTAGATTATGGGTCTTGTTTTTGTAGGCCAAAACATTCATTGTATAAAGGCAAAGTGGATAAAATATGTACGCATATCTTTACTGCTAAACAATACGTATTTTCAAATAAGTAATTTTACATCGAAACAAATAATAAATTACTTTTCCCAATTTCATTTAATTTACACTAATTGCCAAAATATGACAGAAAATACTTATCCTGTAAACTGTTAAACCTTTGTATATTTAAAGAACCAAAAAAGTACCGCAAGGCAAATGGGTAAATGCTCCGTCGCTATAGTGCAAATGTAAAATCCAGCAATGAAAATAAATGGAAACGGAGCAAAAGCAGGCAAATACTTGTGGAAACTGTATCTCTTAAAAATTCTATTGTGAGCAGACGTCCAAAAACAGATGAGCGCTTTCGCTAATAAAGCTTCCTCAGATCTATGTATGGTTACATAGTTCTAAGGAAGCTTTATTAGCGAAAGCGATAATCTGTTTTTGGACGTCTGCTCACAACAGATTTTTAAGAGAGACAGTTTCCACAAGTATTTGCCTGCTTTTGCTACATTTTTATTTATTGTCTTTGTATATTTTAGTTTACAGCAGTTAGTTTTCAAAAGCACATCTAATTTGTAAGCAGCCACCAAGATTTGAAAAAAATATTTTCTTTTATAAATGGTCTTTTTTATTGGCAAGATGCAACACACTAGTATTAAAAAATAATTATTATTTTCCTAAATAACTCATCTGAATTCATGACAAAGTTTCATTTTATTTTTCTGAGTTTATTCAGCTGCATCTTACAGTGGCTGGCATGCCTACAGTGCGGATGTGGCCATATGAATGGTTTAAGGATCCAAAGATAATGTGTAATGCATGTCTTTTTAGCTGTAAAATTATACAACCAAACATAAATGTCTGCAGCACTGTTATCAACAATTGGTACAGTTGATATGCTCTTATGGTGCAATGGCTGTGCAGGAAGTACATTATCTTACTCTTCTAGATACCCCTGGCAGGCACACTCCATGTTGAACTAACATCAGCAGAAAATACCATACATATCCTGCAAACCAGCAGGTCTGTCAATTATTCATACTGTTACTGAAACTTGTAATCATTGGTGGTGTACTTTAGCAGCACTACATAGTGTGATGCTTGTACAAGAAAATATTTACAGCACAGCAGAACATGCATAACATATATGTACCATGTAGTGGACAATACGTATACATTGTGTCACATATGCTTCTCTGAAGCATAGCTATTCCTAGACATCAGCAGAATATAATCTTATTATCAATATATAATGAGAAAGGTAGTACTTGTCTGTGACACTTACATCTGACCTGCCATAATAGCTGTCAAATCATTGTGCAAGGAGGTACTGCAGTAGCAGTGTGTTAGCAGCTTGAAACACTGTGTAGCAGCAATGCCACATGATCGATGTCAGAGGAGGTGCACCGTGTTTAATAGTATTGTGGTCAGGTGTATGTGTGTCACCAAAACTATTCCCTCCTCTTTCATCTCATCACCTTTATCTGCCTTTTGCATCTGCCCCACCCTCCGTCTCTCACTCCTTTTTTTGGTTTACTCAAACTTTTTATCTTATCTTACTATGTCCTAGATTTTAAACAAGATTTTATAATAGCAAACATTCTTATGTAAAACCTTCCTCATTACCTAGATGAAAACAGTTTTGGTACTTACTTTCCTCGCTTGCTTAGAGAAAAACAGCTTGTGTACTCACTTTTCTCTCTTTTGTAGAGGAAAATATTTTTTTCTGTTCAGGCATGTACAAGGGTCAGCTCCCAGTGTTCTCGCCTGTCTAGCTGATGAATGTGGGCATCTTGGAGCAATGTAGAAATTGCACCTGTCCCCCCCGGGGATTCCAGATACTGGCTACGGTTCTTGCCGCCACTATAGTGCCTTTTTTAGGCAAGGTTGAAATGACAAATTCACCACCGTAACAGGAACAGGCAAGCAAAAACTGAGGGTGATGCTACTCAATGCTAGAATCCTAAATCTCAAAAATCACTCACTCGAGGCACTCCTTAAAATGCAGAACATCGATATCTGTGGAGTGACTGAGACCTGGTTCAAGGCTTCAGAGAGCACACCTGCACTACCAGGCAATAACTCCTACCACACTTTACGGCCATGTAACCTGGACCAGAACACCAAAGGCGGAGGGGTGTCCATATTCATTAAGGATATCCACACCTCCAGGCTAGTTGCTCAGTATAATGCAGCTGAGGTTATCCAAATGCAACTAACTCTGGGCAAAACTGCAATCCAAATTGTAGCTTGCAACAGATCACCCACCATGACCCAGGATTCCCACTCCTCATTTGTTGATGTACTGGAAAATATTAGGGTTGAACCGAACACCCTAATAATGGGCGATTTCAACTACCCCACCATTAACTGGGAAAACTACTCATGTACCAACTCATTCGCTGAACGCTTTCTGGAATTCATAAACTCCAATGCCCTGGATCAACTTATCCACAACCCCACCATTGGCAATAATATCCTGGATCTAGTCATTAGCAATAGGAGTGACCGTTGTTGCACACCTAAAGCCAATGCCTCATTGGTCCACTCCAACCATAAGCTAATGACCTAGATAGCCACATCCTGCCTCCACCCTCCATTAAGGAAACCATAGTAAAAAATTTCTCCAAAGACAACTGCATGCTTCTTAAGACAGAAGTGGTGAACTTAATGACACCCATGCAGACGGACAATACAGTTACGACTACTGAATCCTACACAATTGCACTTTATAAGCACTTACATGAGTGCATGGATTGTGCTATCCCAAACAGAACCAAGACGCTATCCTCCAAAAAAAGGAAGCCGATCTGGTGGTCCCCTGACATAAACAAACTGTACAACAGAAGGAAGAAACTCTTGCAAAAGAGAGTAAAATCCCATGAGTGGAGGAGCTTCCTGGTCAGCCTCAGTAAGAAGCTGCGATCCTTGATAAATCATCCAAAGCTAGTTACGAAAACAAAATCGCCACTGATTCTAAAGACAACCACAAAGCATTCTATAGCTATGTCAAGAATCTCAATGGTAACACTCATATACGCTCTGAGTTACAGCACAATGGCTCTAAATATACAGACACAACTGATATTGCCAACATCCTGGCAGATAGGTTGAGTGCTAACTTTACCCCCTCACACCCCCTAAAGAGCCTATCTCCATACCGGAAGAATGCAAAGTTCCTGTAATCACAGCTGCACAGGTAAAAACCACACTCTCCAAAGGCAATAACACATCATCCATGGGACCAGACAACATTCCAGGCTGCGTTATCCATGAACTACAGAATGAACTGGCACCCCACCTAAGTACCATGTTCAATCATAGCCTCACCTCATGCTTTGTGCCTGCTGAATGGCGCACAGCAATGGTTATCCCACTCCACAAGGGGGGAGGGGGCACCACGGATCCCGGGAACTACCAACCCATTAGCCTCACGAGCCTGGTCTGCAAGGCCATGGAACATATCATCATGGCACTTACAAACAAAGACACTGGCAATCTCCAAAATCTGGATCCCACCCAGTTCGGGTTTGTTAAAGGCAGATCATGTCTACTAAACCTGATTAACTTCCTTGAAGCAGTGACCATAGACAAGGGTAAGGTGGTTCACACAGCCTATCTATATCTCACCAAGGCTTTTGACACCATCACCCACTCTGGAATTATACATAAACTCACTAAACTAGGTATAAATCCCTATGTCACAAGATGGGTTGCCAACTGGCGCACTGACAGAACACACACTGTGAAAGTAGCAGACTCCAAATCCAACTTCAGACCAGTGACAAGTGGAGTACCACAGGGTCCAGTCCTGGGTCCTCTCCTGTTTGGTATCTACTTTTCTGAAATACAGGTTAACACAGAAGGAGGAGCCATAATCAAAACTCCTAACGATGTGCACATCCCCCAAAAGAGCCTCACTGAGAAAGATGCCTGGTGTCAGAGCCATGGCCTCAAGCTCAATGCAAAAAAGTGCATTGTCATCCCCTTTGGTAAAAACTCTGTACCCATGAACTATAACATAATAGGCGGCAGTATACTTAGTGAAAGTGTGATAAGAGACCTTGGGACACAGGTGGACAGTAGTCTCTCCTTTGATAATCACATCACCACAGTAGTCAGGAAATCCTTCTACGTGGCACACCACATCACAAAAGGTTTCTCATCCAGAAAAAAAGAGGTGATTATTCACCTCTACTCATCACTCATTAGATCGATTATAGAGTACAATGCCCCCTTTGGTATGTACCTCACAAGACATCTACAACAACTGAAAAGGCCGCAGGAATACCTCACAAAGAAGATTAACTGGCCTCAAGCAGATGCCCCATGCAGACCCCCAAAAAAATCCAGCTTTACTCCATCGCAAATCGCCTACTCAGAGGTGATCTCTGCCTAACATACAAAGCTATGTCAAACCCAGAGCTGTTGGACATGCTCCACTTAAAGAAATCACAATGCCTCTGAGCTACATGCTTTAGGGACCTAAACCTTGTCACCACATTAAACAGTACATGCCGGAGGGATAGATTCCTGTCCCAGAGACTTCCCACACACTGGAATAAACTACCTATTTCTATCAAACAAAGATCCTCAGTAGCAGTCTTCAAGAAAAATCTTGATGACTGGATGGGAAATAGGAAATTAAGCCCGGTGATCACCTCTGTGGCTCTGCTTGACAATGACACAGGCAAATAATTTTCTTGGGTGGCAAAAGCCAGGGTACATTTTTGGTTGGGCTTGTATAGGACCCAAGGCTGATAGCCTAGTACCTACCTATGAACCTATAATTTCTGTATCGAGACTGACAATTTTAACTCCATAATTATGTCAAGAATTTAAATGGCAATGCTGAGATCCGATTTGAGCTACAACAGAATGGCATTAAATATACTGATCAAGGATATTGCCAATATCCTGGCATATTGATTTAGTGCCAACTTCACCCTCCTCTCACCCCCTAAAGGGCAAATCTCAATATCAAAAGATTGCAAAATTCCAGTAAGCACAGCCACACAGGTAGAAACTGCACTCTCCAAAGCTAAGAATACAGCATCCAAGGGACCAGATGACATCCCAGGCTGTGTACGGCATGAACTACAAAATGAACTGTCACCTCACCTAAGTGTCATGTTTAATCATAGCCTGACATCAGGCTTCATGTGCACTGAGTGGCACACAGCTACAGTTATCCCACTACGCAAGGGGGGGGGGTCTGCCTTGGATCCCGGAAACTACCATCCCATCAGTCTGACAAGCCTGATCTGCAAGGGCATGGAACTCAATATCATGGATGTTATAAACAAAGACATTGGCAACCTTCAAACACTGGACCCCACCCAGTTTGGGTTTGTGAAGGGTCGATCTAGTCTCCTGAATCTGATTGACTTCTTAGAATCATTCTCCATAGCTGAGGACGAGGGTAAGGCAGTCCACAAAGCCTATATGGACCTCGCCAAGTCTTTTGAAACCATCCCCCACTCTAGAATCATAGATAAACTTACTAAGCTGGGCATAAATCTCTATGTCACTCGATGGGTTGCTAACTGGCTTACTGACAGAACCAAGACTGTAAAAGTAGCCGACTCCAAATCCAGCTCCAGACAAGTAACAAGTGGAGTACCTCAGAAATCAGCCCTGGGAACACTCTTGTTTGGTATCTACTTCTCTGAAGTACAGGCCAACATTGAGGGACTTTGGCTAACAAAGTTTGCAGATGACTGCAAACTGGTAGCCATTATTGAATCCTCAAATGATGTGGATATTCTACAAAAGGGCCTTACAGAAACAGATGCCTGGTGCCAGAGCCATGGGCTCAAGCTTAATACCAAGAAATGTATAGTTATCCCCTTTGGAAAAAGCATGTACCCATGAATTACCACATTGGTGGCAGGACACTAAACATCGCAAGTGTGATGAGAGACTTAAGGACAGAGGTAGACAGTGGTCTCACTTTCGATAACCACGTCGCCACAACAGTCAGGAAATCCTTCTATGTGGCACACCTCATCAGGAAGTGCTTGTCATCCTGAATAAAGGAGGTCATTGTCCCACTGTACTCATCCCTCATTAGACCCATTATAGAGTATAATGCTCCGTTTGGTATGTACTTCACAAGATAGATTCAACAGCTGGAAAGGCCACAGAAACACCTCACTAAAAGAATCACAGGCCTAAAGCAGATGCCATATGCTGACCGTCCTAAAAAAACTCCAGCTATACTCTGTGGCCTATCATCAGTGTCAGCTGTACAAATAATGCTCTAATATTTGATGTTCCTTTCCTCTGTTATGTATCTGTAGTAAACTAGGAGAATTGAATGGTGAAGTATTGCCCATAGTTGCATTTCCTAAGAGAATCATGGTTTTGTATAATTTATTCTCACATATCCATCCTCAACCCTTTTTCCCATTTCATACATGAGGTTGGGGGTCACATCTACAGTAACAATCATCGCAATATATCAATACAATATTCCACTGGTATGTATTAGTAGCATCAGGGAGAAAAAAAATTCTAGTGGTGGTTTAACTTGGCCAGCGGCTGCCTTTACTTGTATTTTGCAATAAATTATAGAATACTTGGTAAATAGTATTAAAAAAATTCAGTCTCATTGGACATCTGATCAATGTGCCCATTGTAAATCAAGCATAACCCAATGGAAAGAATTCCAGCCACAAAAGTATTGGTGAGCAACTTCTAATGGGATACGCTAAGTAAAGCCATCTGCGGGTATTTTATGATAGAGTAAAATATTAAGAAGTGTAATGACGTACTGCAAAACTCTAGACAGTTGAAAGGATAACTGCTAGAACTACAATCAATTATATTGCGGTTAGCTTTCCCTCCCAACAGTCCGGACTTTGGCAGAGTGTCCCTCATTATCCTTATACCCTTGCCCTCTCCCTCATACATTGGCATTCTTCAGATTATGCAGGCAAACACACATTTTGTTATTTTAGCTACTGTCTTAATTTTAATTTTTATTTTACAGGAAGTTAGATACATGTCAAGAGTTTAGACAGCAGGCAGAAACAAGTAATTTTTCCTGCCACTGATATTTGATAGTAAGTACAGGCATATTGTACTGTCTAGCATGGGACCTGACCTTAACAACATAAGCAGGGGCTGCTTAACATTTGTTAAGGTTGGGTATTCATCATTCTGGCACCTAACTGGTTTGTCTTTTTCAGACTATCGAAGCATAATCAGCATGCTTCATGCACTACATAACATTTAGTGCCTTCAGCAGTCAGACTTTCTCAAAACTGTTCTATTAAGTGTTACATTAAACAGTTTTGTGTTTATTACGATATTTTGTGATTGCTGTTGGTGCTGAATGCCATCTGTTTAGTAGCATTTCTTTTTTGTAAATTAACACAACAGTTCCATCATATGAACAGTAAACAAGAAACTCAGGTCATTGTACAGGATTAAAACTTTCCTAACTCCAATTGCCAAAGTGGCCATTTCCCGCTCACATCTTCTCTCTACCCTTCTCTATGCCTCTCCTGTGCTTACTAACCTTAACAAATCCGACCTAAACAAACTCACATCTTGCTATAATCATATTGCCAGATTTGCAACTGGTATGCCCTATAGAACTCACCACTGCACTAACCTAAAAAACCTAGGCTGGATAGAACTACCTAACCTTCTCCAGATGAACCAACTCATAGAAGCTTTTAAAATTCTCAAACAACCTGATAACACTCCTGCACTGAAAAATTTAAATCTTCCTTATTCCAATCTAAGCTGTCTTCGCTCATCAAATAGGCAACTTGTCCAAACAATCAAATCCTATAACTCAGGGGGTGACTCTCTGTTTGCCAATGTCATTGGAAAAATATGGAACTCCCTCCCCTGTAACCTTACACTTACTACCTCCCTGGACCAATTCAAAAAGAAACTAAAACTCCATTTTAAGTCACATTGGCTTTGCCAATGCTCTAACCCAGATTAGCTCTCCTCACTTAACCTAGATCTCTTTCTCCCCATACTTATCCTAGCTTAACAACTTAACTTTTATCTTCAAAAGACCGAAACAATTTTTCCTTGTCCAATCTCTGACCATATCTGTAACCCTTAAACCTCTGTTAAAAAGACAACCTAGGGTAGGAACGTATAACCTTAAACCAGAACATTGTATAGTATTCAAGCTCAAAGGCTGCTATTGTCCTTTAACCTAACATGCTTTATAAAATTTGTATAGGAACTGTTGTATTTTTTGGATAGCTATTGCTAGACTGTTTTTGTTACGATATACTGTATATCTTTCTCCTTAACTGCACTACTAAATGTAATAATATGTAATATTGAACATGTATGTAACCTTCTGACATTGTGGAGCTTTTCTCCCCGGGCCTCTGCTGAAAATGGACATGTATCCAGTCAGACGATCCCGGTCAACAAATGTAAAATAAATAAAATAAAATAAATAAACTGCACTGGAATGGATCCCCATTTTGAGAGAAGCAAGCCTTTACAGTAATGTTCTCTCCCTGGTGCCTCCCTATCACTGCTCTGAGTGCTGTGCTAGCAAGCTGATGTACATACCTTATGTACGCTGTGTACATCAGCAAGCAGTCAAGAAAATGGTGCTATACAATTACACTATTTAAGAAAGTTAAGCAATTTTGTTTCTTAAATAATGTCATTGGTTAATAGCAATAACCTATGACTTTGTTGTGGTTATCACAGAACTCACTCTCAGGTGGTTGAGTTTGATCATTTGGACTTCGCTGTTATGATCATATTGAACCGACCATGTATAAATACTGTGACACCTACATCCAGGCATGAATAATTACTGAATTAATGCACATTATCAGTGTTTGGTATCTGCAGCAACTACAATAACAGCGATACAGTGACACATGTCAATGCAACCAGTGGTAGCTCCCTGGGACAGATGACTTCCCGAGGAATTCAATAATGTATTTCTGGCATTTAGTTTCATTCCATGATTTTGCCACCAGTTATTTCTTAGCTTGCATTTATTATTTTATTATAACTTTGTTTTAAATCTGATTTACTACTTCCTCTTCAACATTTATTACCTTGCCTGTGACTATTACAGTGTAACGGACAATCATTTTCCTAAAGCCTACCTTCAGGATATTCAACAGGTTACTATTTCTGTTGATGCTTGATTTCCTTACACTTTCTGTTGTCTAAATGATTTCAGTACATCAATTCCAGTGCTTTTCATAAACAAGCTTCACCCTTCATTTTACAGATAGCAGTTTTTGGCTTGCCAATCTGCATGAAATAAGTAGATGAAAACACTGAAATGTAATGTTTTCACTCTCACAATACCCTTTTCCGCTTGCATAATGAACTAATTTAACTTGGAAGGAAAACTCCATTTAATGTGGCAGTTCAGTATCTTGTGTGTATGATAGTGACTTCTTTGTAGCACTGTAGGGTAATCATTTTAATTCCCCAAGCAGTTTTTTTTCCAGTTTTTGCCTTAGTAAGTGGTGTAACATCTGCATAATTGGTAATCACAGAAAAATTTCTATTTCCTAAAAGCAACTTTAAACAACATCTCTATCATTTTTTCATCTTATATATTTTCTCCAAGTTTGCAATAATGCTTGGATGTGATTTATACTATTTGTATCATTCACTATCTATTTTGGTAGCATCTGCAAAGAGATATAGCAGTAAAGCAACACATCTGGCCATGCTAGAAGTAAGCAGCATAATACTAGCTCAAAAAGAAACCCTGTGGGAGTTCATTTGTTGTCTTCTTATGGTGATATGCAACTATTTACTACCCTTCTCTGTTTGTTGGCTTCTGACTTGAAAAAAGTTCAATCAGAAATGAGTGCCAAGGACATAACAATGAATATGGCACACTTTGCTGTAAAGGGAGTTGGTGTGCTATGAAAAGAAAACAGTTCTAAGTAGTGTATTCAACTACAAATAAATTAGACATTCACTAGTTCTGCTCACTTATCACAGCAGTTTTGGCATTAATACACAGTTGCAATAATCCCAGTCAGTTATATGTGGATAATAAATGTTAGTTATATTAACTCTTGCATGTTTGCAGCTCTCTTCTTGCAGCTGCCTTACACATCTGTACACAAGTTGTACAATACACATGATTAGTAAATTGCAAATATCTACTTTGTCTTATCAGTCAAAGATGCACAATCATGATTAGCAAGAGCTTTGCGCGTGCATCTTTTATAACATGGAAAAAAAAAAGCAGTGGCTAAAGAAATCACAAGAAATACCATTTTATTACACTGTAATGGCAATACTTGTTTGATCCCCTTTATCCAAGTTAATGTGTGCTAAACACCGGAATTTAGAGTAACTGGAAAGTGTGTGCTTTGTTTATCACAACACCAGGCCAGCATTACTAAAAATTAGCACTTTCAGTATTTTTAACAAACTTCTTTTAAAGAAGTTCTTAGACATTGTTAGTGTATGGTTGATGTACAGCCCTCTGCTCTGCCATTTCCCGGCAGCACCAATTCCCCCTCAACAATAACTAAAACGGGTAAAAAAATAGACAGACTGGCTTATTAATGTTTGATGTGCAACGCCCTGCTCCAGGAAAGGCAAAAAAAAAAAGGACTCCACAGTTACTAAGCAGATCGCTGCAATGTTAGCGACCGGCTTAGTACAGTTAGATGTGGAACCCTCTGCACCTATTTCTTCCTCAAGAAGCAAAAAAAAAAAAAAAAAAAAAAAGGACTCTACAGATCGGCTTATTATTGTTTGATGTACTCTCTGCTGTCTCGGGAAAGGAAAAAAAAACGAACTCCAGTAATAAGCCGATCGGCTTATTACTGGTTGATGTACAGATACTGGCTGGCTGAAAGAACAGTAGCAGAAGACTGCATTGTACTTTCACACATACACACACACACACACACACACACACACACACACACACACACACATACATACAGTTCAGTCTCTCATGCATCGTTAATACACACAAGCATGCACACACATTCATTCCGAGTTCTGCATTCAGAAAAACACGCACACTGGTTTCACAAACACAACCTGCTCTGCATGCACACAGGCATACATACTGCTTTTAGGCACGCATTCACTCGCACACAAGCAGACAGAAGTACTTCTCAAACACATACATGCACACACAACAAATGAAAAATATATTTTTAGACTTTAGAACATAACTTTGGTAAATTAGTTGTATGCATTCTAGGTACTTACCAAAAGAAATGTATGATATTCTGGTGTGTGTTCAATGGACTTTGCCTGCTGTCCTGTTTGAAAATGCCTTGACACAACAATGTTTTCGCTCCGGTTTGAAACTGGGGAGGTTAAACAGTTCCACAACAAGTTTTACTGAATGGTTATAGTCAGATAAGCGGGTGACATCACAGTGTGGGGCGGATCAGGATCATCAGGAGAAAACTACTGATTTGCTTGTGTCGAAGGTACGTCAGGAAGGTAGAGACTAACTCTACCTCAAGGAATGCGATACCAAAGGATGGGGGATGGGCTTTCCTGCCCTATGATATGGAAAGGCAGACATGTAGAACGGATAAACTTCTGTTTGTGTTTTGCTAATGCATTAATGCTGGAATGAGTTTATAGGGAAAGATAAAGACTCTGGGATGAGTTAAATTGTAGTTGAGCCCGGAGTTTTCCTTTAAAGCTAAGTACCCCATTGGGGAAACTTTTTTCTTGCTCCAGACCGATGTCAGAAAAAGTTAACAATTGTATTTCTTGTGGGAAGCAAATACCTCATAAGGATTTTCACTCTTACTGTATTCCTTGCTTAGGCCCTGATCACAACGTTGCTAGCTGTCGGTTTTGTGCTAGATTCAACCAACGCACTATCAAGCGTCAGTTCGATTTGCTTTTCATTACTTTGGCTGAAGATTTAATTATATAATGCCTGTGGAACAGTCGACAACCGGAGTTTACAAAAAACGCAAGGACAAGGATAGGCATCCGAGATCCAAAACCGACGGTGAAGCCTCTTCTAGGCCAGTTGCCGGTACTCAGTGAGGCGCTTTCGCAGCCCCTGACTCCCGCTACCAACTCCCACGTGGAGCCAACTGGCCCTCTGGATACTCAAGGTATTGGACACTCGGAAACCAATCCCGCAGATGGGTTCGGAGCCACTGAGCAGGCATCGGCTTCTGAGGGTGTCTTCAGACCTACTCAACTATATATTAAGCCATCCTCAGCTTCAAAGGCAAAGACTAAAGCAGCTCTAAAGACAAAGAAACAAGTACAGCATTCTCCTATTCAGACTTCCATGCATAAAAAACAGATGCTCAAAATGGCCGAAGACCTAATTACTTTGATCAGGGGCTCCCATTCCCCTCCTGATAAGAGGCCTAGGCAAGAGACAGAGTATGATTCTTCTGATCAGGTATCTATTTCCTCTGATTCCTCTTCTGAACAGGATTTCTCCTCCATGAGGATTCTGATGCTGAAGAATCCATTCCTTCAGCCTCTCCTCCTGAGGACTATTCCTTTGGGGAAACACTGCATACTATGAGGGAGCATTTCCACTGGGAGAGCCAAGATTTTTCTGAGTCTAAGAAAAGGCTCAGAGACTTCCTGCTTCTTCCTCAGCATAGACCCCTTGCCATTCCCCCTGTTTTAGACATTGTACATGATGTATTTTCAGAGTCCGGACTATCCCCTGACTCTTTACCCCCTGCACCTGCTAAGCCAGACAGATACTACAGGGTCCCGGATTCTCATAAATTCCTGTATAAAAACCCCGCTGCTGACCCAGAAACTATATCTCAGGGTCCTAAGGGGGTTAAGGCTTACACTGCAAAAAACCCTGTCCCCAATGATAGGGATTCTAGGGCTCTAGACAGATGGGGGAAAAAAGTATACACTTCTGCCACCCTGGCTGTAAGGGCTTTAAATTGTCAATTTCATAAGCTTAAATATCAGCAATATTTAATGTCACTGCTTAAACAGAAATTGTTGACAAATACTGAATGTTCAAAGAACAAGGAATTGCAGGATTTATTGCATGCAACTGAACAAGTGGGAAAGCATACTTTGCAATGTGGTTATGATTCACTGGAGGCCTCTTTCAGGGCCGATGTTAGAGGCTCTGGTTATTAGAAGGCATGCTTGGTTAAAGGAACAAAATCTGTCTGATCATGTTAAAGCAAAATTATTAGATGCACCATTACAGCATGATACTTTGATACTAAAGCAGAAGAGGTGTTGAAAAAAATGGAAGATAAAGCAAAATCCATGCAGACAGTCAAGGATTTCTTACAGGTACAGCCACCCAGGTTTAGCAGGAACTGGCCTTCTAAAAATTGGTCCTTTCCAGTCTCAGACAAACCACAAAGAGGCAAATACAGGCATCCCAGAGGCAGATCTCAGCCCCAAGGCTCATACAGGCCTAAACAATGGGGTGCTCCTTCCTCCAAAAGTGGAGAAGACAAATCACAGCCTTACAGGAAACAGTCCCAATGACTTTCCTCTACCATTTCCAAGCAGTTTCCTTTTGACAGCCCCCTTGGGGGGAAAACTAGCACTTTTTTCATCAAATTGGCAAATGATTACCCAAGACAAATGGGTTCTGAACATAGTGTCCCAAGGCTACAGGTTCCATTTTCACACCTTACCAAAGTCAAAGGGCATGCCAGACCTGCCACATAATCAATGGGCAGAGGCACAAAAACAAATTACAACCTTCATTGACATGAGGGCCATTCAGCAAGTACCACAACAAGAGCCGGGGCAAGGATTTTACTCCAGACTTTTTCTAGTACCCAGGAAGGACAAAACCTGGAGACAAATTCTGGACCTATCTATACTTAAATACTTTTCTAGAAGTTCCAAAATTCAAGATGTTGACTCTTCAGCAGCTACTGCCCATGCTGGGCAAGAGGGCTTGGCTAGTAACTTTAGACCTAAAAGAGGCATACCTGCATGTCCCAATCAGACCATCTTGCAGAAGATACCTCAGATTCATAGCTGGCTCAATGCATTACCAATTCTCTGCACTGCCCTTTGGCTTATCTACCGCGCTCAGGGTCTTTACAAAATGCCTGGCACCAGTAATTGCGTTTTGCAGACAAAAAGGAATTCAAATTTATCCTTACTTGGATGATTGCCTAATTCAAGCAGAGAACAAAGACACTCTTCTAAAGCATCTGGCATTTGTAAAAAGATTACTAATTGGCCTAGGGTACACAGTAAACGAAAAGAAATCAAAACTAGTGCCCTCTCAAGAGATAATATTCCTGGGCGCAAGCTTAAATACAACTGCCCAGATGGCTTATCTCACGCCAGACAAACAAAAACAACTGACTACTTCCTTCAAGAAATTGGCAACAAAAACCCACTTATCTGCAAGGAAAATCCTGCAGGCCTTGGGTTTCATGGTATCCTGCATTCTACTAATTCCATATGCCAGACTGCATATGAGAAAACTACAATGGTATCTGAAAAGTGTTTGGACTCAGTATTGCCACAGCCTGGAGACAGTAATTGCACTCATTCCCTGCCTACAACAGGAGTTTCGATGGAGGGCAGAAGCCTGTCACCACAACAAGGATCTGCCATTCAGTTTACCCACAGCCAGACAAACACTGACAACGGATGCATCAGATTATGCCTGGGGTGGCCCATATGGCAGGAAAATGTATTCAGGGCACATGGCCTGCAAACCAGATGCATCTTCACATCAATCAAAAAGAGATGCTAGCTGTTCAAAATGCCCTGACAGCTTTCAAGGACCTGCTTCATCCAGGACAATTACTGATAAAGACAGACAACACTACGGTCATGTGGTACATAAACAAGCAGGGAGGTACTCATTCCTGCCCCCTCTGCAGACAAGCAATGACATTATGGGACACAGCATTGGCCTTTTAAGTTCACCTGCAAGCAGAATTCCTGCCAGGAAAAACAAATACTCTGGCAGACGAACTAAGCAGAAACCTCATGGATCCCCACAAATGGAAACTGGATCCACAAGTCTTCAGGATGATAATAAGGAAATGGGGATGCCCAGACATAGATCTATTTGCCTCCCCTCACAACTGTCAATTGCAGAGATTTTGCACAAGGATTTACCACAAGCAAGCATGGAAAGTGAACGCCCTATCCTTCAGCTGGAAAAATCTAACAGTATATGCTTTTCCCCCACTACCTCTCCTTCCCAGAGTACTCCTAAAGGTCAGACAAGAGAAGCCAAAAATGATTCTGATTGCACCAGACTGGCCACGCCAGCACTGGTACCAAATCCTGAAGAGCTTGTCTCAAGGCCCAGCATGGATATTGCCTCAAACTTCTCACTTGCTGACCCAACAAAACAATCAGATCCTGCACAGCTAATTCAGGACCTTAAATCTGGCAGCATGGCGGATAATGTAGCCATTCTGAACACTCCTCTTTCAAAAGCTGTTATGGATGTTATCTTGGAGGCCAGGAGGCCCAGTACCAGAAAGTCTTATGCAGAAAAATTGAAGAGATTCTGTGCTTGGAAACAGGAACAAGGCATTGACACGACTGTACCAAACATTCCTCAGATTTTACAATACCTGACTGAGATGCTGAACAAAGGCCTTTCTTTCTCATCAATTAAGATTCATGCCTGTGCCATTTCTGCACATTACAATATGGAACCACCTATCTTTTCTCACCCTTTAATAAGGCAGTACCTCAGAGGGGCCAAAAACATTAGGTCTCCAAGGAGAGCACCAATTCTGGCCTGGGACCTCAATTTTGTTTTGGAAAAACTCACACTGCCTCCTTTTGAGCCAGCAACAACAGCAGATATTAAATTTTTATCCTGGAAAACAGCTTTGCTCCTAGCCATTACCTCTGCAAGGCGAGTCTCGGAGTTACAAGCACTCATGGCTGTGGAACCTTTCATCATTTTTCATCCAGACAGGGTTTCTCTGAGGACAAACCCTACATTTATGCCTAAGGTGGTGTCCAGTGTGGCCCTCAATCAAACCATTCACTTGCCTACCTTTTACCCTAATCCACAGAACAAGGGTGAGAAAATTTTCCATTATTTGGATATACACAGGCAGTTACATTTCTACTTGGACAGAACTAAAGCTTTCAGAAAGACTGAGCAACTTCTAGTGTCATATTCTGCAGGATCACAAGGAAAGGCTATCTCAAAACAGACTATTTCTAAATGGATAGGCCATTGCATCCGTTTCTGCTATTCTCAACATGGCAAATCAGTGCCTAAGGGCATTAGGCCTCATTCCACCAGAGCAGCAGCCACTTCAGCAGCCTTCCTCCGGGGAGTACCAACCAAAGAAATCTTAGAGGCTGCAACTTGGAGTTCAGTGCACACCTTTACAAAGCACTACCACTTGCTCTCTACTCCAAGTCAAGAGCAGGCTTTGCCACTGCAGTTCTGCAGGGCCTCATAGCCTCTCCTAATCCTATTTAGCCCAGCCACCCTTCCTCAGCTTTGGGATTCGACCCAAGAGTAATGACTGCAACAGTGAAACATGATGAGCATAGTACAGTTGTGTACCTACCATAAATGTAGATGTTCAAGTGTATTCACTGTTGCAGTCCTGGTTACCCACCCACCTTCCCCCTTCACTTTGCTGGGACTTATCTGCACTTCTCTATCCTATACAATCTTTTTTGTGTATTTGCTTGTAGATGAAGGAAATGTTATTTTTGTGTATGCATTTCTTATTGATATATTTTTCAGCCTACCTATTGGGGGCACCTGACATCTGGGGCAAGAAAAACTGAAGAAAATGGCATCAGTTGCATCTTTTATACCCCTGGCGCACTGACGTCAGGGAAGAGGCAACAGCAACCGACGCCAGACCAAGATTTTGGAATTCTGGCCGACTGCGGGTAGCCTGCCAGCAGGATAACCCAAGAGTAATGACTGCAACAGTGAATACACTGGAACATCTACATTTATGGTAGGTACACAACTGTACTTTTCTTGATCAGTGAGCGTAGTTCTATCCAACAAGGGTACCTCTCAAAACTCATTGTCTTGCTGCTTATCTCATTTGAGGCAGAAAGATTCTGGGAACATGGGTTCCCCACATCTATTCAAACCTAGACAAGAGGCCTCGAGGTAGGACCAGATGTGGAAAGTTGTGAGGGGGCTGAAGAAGGCTACGGAATCTACCCTAGCCCAAGGATGCATCAAGGAATAAAGAGGAGGGAAAAATGACTGCAACAGTGATCCTACTCTAGCATCTACTGTTATGGTAAGTTCCTTACACAGCTGTGACATATTTGTTATATGGATCACTGTTGCAGTAGTGCTAATTAGTAGAAAGATATTCAGAGCTCAAAAAATGTGTTTGGGGGGTAACAGGTATGAAAACTGCAGGAGACCCTGCAGGATGGCTATGGGAAACCCTGCCCTGACAGAGATGATATCAGCTTGTAATGCTCAGTAGAAGCAGGGAAAGCAAGCTGTTAATCTATAGCTGTGAAAGTCCATGTGATGTTTCCAGGATGGATGGGAAAGTACAGCCTGTCTGAGATCCAAGATCTGAGGGGGGGTCCCTGATACAAGGCCTTAAAAAGGGAAATCAAATTTGCCTGGGGCAGCAGGAAGCAATGTAGATCACCGTGGCTTTGCATTTGTTCGCTTTCTGCAGAAAACTGGGAATTAAGGGCAAAGGGGAATAAGCATAAAATAGCCAAGGAAGCCATTGCATGACCAGAGCATCTCTCTGGGACTGTCCCTCCAGGGGATCACAGCAAAGAACTTGCTGCATTTGGACTTGGATGGGGAAGCAAATAAATCACAGCAAGACTTTTTCCAGCAGCAGAAAATCTGTTATATTACCACTAGATTGAGAGGCCACTTGTAAGGCCATCAAAATGGACCTGGTTAGACCGCCTGCAAAGCAAATGGTCTTTTCAGGGATGTGCACTGCAATTTGAAATTGAAGCAAAACTCATGAGAGGTAAGACCTGATTCCTCATTGTGTGTTGATGTACCAAACTGCCATATCTGTATGGATAGAAATAGCCACTGGAAGGAGTTGGTCCTTTAGTTCTTGCAATGTGAAGAGAATTGGCCACATCTCCAAGTCAGTGTTGTGAAGACTGGCCTCTTTGTGGCTTCATAATCCTTGACCATCCTTCCCCTTCAATGCCAACCCATCCCACGGAGGAGGTGTCACAGGACATTACCATCACTGGTGGTTAAAGAACAAATGGTCTCCCATAATGAACAGTGAATTTGGCCACCATCATAACTATTCCTTCTAAAGGTTGGTTATAAAAATAGGGGCTGAAAGAAGCTAAGAAACCTGAGATCATGGCGCCTTTAGGAGCAACTCAGAATCCTCATGTGGAAGTAAGTGAACTGTACCATCAGAACAGATGAAGCCAATAGTCTCAAAGCCCTGAGGACTAGTGCAGCCTGAGGACAACTGTAGTGGAGGAGAGCTTGGATAACTTCCTTAATTCTATCTGGAGGAAGGTACACCATGGATGTAGTTGTGTCTAGGTGACAACAGACAGAATGGTTTGTGTCAGTTGAAGAATTGACTTCTGATGGTTTATGGTTTATGGTTTACAGACAGAAAGAGCTGAAAGAAGTCGTTCCTGGTACTGAAATGATTCTATATTTGGGGCAGCTAGGAGACAGTCATCTAGATGGGAAAGACATGGATCCCTTGTAATCGCAAGTGAGCTGCTACAATGACCATGTACTTGGTCAACACTGGGGCTGTGGTGAAACCAAATGGCAGAGACATGAACTGAAAGTGACTACTCTCAGGAAGAAGTGAAGGAATCACCAGGATGCTTTGCCTATTTCGATGTGGAGACAGGTGTCTTAGAGAGAAAGAGCACATTCAATCATTTGCCTGTACTTAATGACACAACTAACTGCTCAGTGACTATCTTGCTTAGATGACTGAGGTCCAGAATAGGGCCTGAAGTGCTTTTTTTTAAGAACCAAAAAGAATCTCAAGTAAAATCTTTACCCTGTCTCTAGGCCTACCTCCACTGAAGTGTCCAACTCTGCCTCAGCCGCTTCTGTCAGAAGCAAACTCAAATGGCTGATGGTTGGCTTTCCAAAACCAGAGTAACTTGAGAGCCTTTCAGTTCCTGTTATGCAATCTTTGTGGGGTCTCATATTTAACTCCCATGGCAGAAAGTGTTTTACCATCCTGTTCACAGTTTTGCATTTTCTCTTTTACAAACAAGGATGATCCATCTTAAGGGGCATTAGCAAAGTTTCCTTTGCTAATGCCCCTTAAGATGGATCATCCTGTTCACAGTTTTGCATTTTCTCTTTTACAAACAAGGATGATCCATCTTAAGGGGCATCAGCAAAAGAAACTTTAAAGTTGTCTGCAAAGTCAACAGGTGAAGCAGGCTTGCAGTCTCACTGTAACGCTGTTCCATTGGGCAGCATTGTGCATTAGCTGCATGAACAGGTTGGTAACATTGTCATGTTCACTGTAGTTTCCAACTCCCCCCTGGAGTCCAGTGTAGGTAGTCTTAGAGTGGTAAATGTCTTCTGCACTAAATCCCTGTGGAAGTGATTCATATGAATGGTATAGTTCAAGGCCCTTATTGCAAAAGTCCCTGAAGCATACATCAGCTCCCTAATCTGTCCATAGCCCTGGACTCCTTACTGGACAGATGAATAGAAGCTGCATCTTCGGTTAGCTCTTTCATACTAGCTGCTGCCACAATAGAATTAACCAAGGAACCCTTAACCCAATGTCATCTGTCCTGGGGGGACCTTAAGGATTTTTTTTGTTTGTTTCTGAGGTCCCAATTCACAACTGTCAGGCTTCTGTTATGACTGCCTGACAGCCAAATCATTAAGTGGACCACTCAAGATATACAGGAAGCTGAGCCATATGCCTCAAAAAAGAGCCTTCTTGCCCTGAGTGTGTGTGTGTGTGTCTGTGTGTGTTAGTGGGCCAAGATTCCCTCTGCTGCATTAATTCAAGAACCTTGCTGAAATTGGTATCTTCCATAGGGGGACTGGGGGAACTCTCTTGATCTCGCAGCTCTGTGTCTAATGTGACAGACTCAAATGGGGAGTCAATGTGCCTCCTTTTTATGCATCCTCCTTCCTGAAACAGTGGGTGAAGGGGGAAGAAGATCAAATCCCTGCAGCTAAGCAGTGCTTTTAAAGCCCAAACCTCTGACCCATGGATACAAGATGAGACAGATATAGAAGACAAGGAACTCTACGGGTGTAGCCAACTTCATAGAGATCTGCATATCTAGCCTCAATGAAGATGAAATAATCCTTCTCATAACCTGGAAAGCTGTACAAACCTCAACCAAATCTGAGGAACCCACCTCAGCAACCAGATCTTCTACTCCTGAAAGAGAAATGGGTGGTACTGAGGAGACCATCTGCAAAGTGGAAAACATGGAAGACTTCATAGGAGGGGGCCTGAGCTGATGACTTGAACACCAAATTCTCCAACACAAACAAGGGTGCTATATGAGAGAACACTGAGGAAGGTGCCAAAGACGTGGTGTTGAGATGATACACCCAAGACAAACTGTTCAGACAGCCTCTGAGTTGAGAGTGTTGGATCTGATCCCTTAGGTGTTAAGCAAAGGACTCCAGTCAGCACTGGAACAGACGTTGGGTCCAGGATAGTCTCAGTAACCACAGATGTTCTTCATGTTTCACTGTTGCAGTCATCACACTTGGGTTATCCTGCCAGGGGTAGCCCTCAGTTGGCCTGAATACCAGAGGCTTAATATTTCTGCATCAGTTGCTGTCACTCCAGGACTGATGTCAGGTCGTCAGTGGTACAAAATCAGGCAGCCGATGCCATTACATCAGTCTTTCTTGCCAAGGAGCCTGAAGCAGAAGCAGTTCGCACAAGTGCCGGTCGGCCGCTACCTTCATTTCTGAAATTGAAGTTGAAGTCTTCTAAAGCTAAGTACCCCATTGGGGATCCTTTTTTTCTTGCTCTGATATCAGAAAAGGTTAACAATTGTCTCACCTGTGGAAAGCAAATACCACACCGAGATTTCCATTTTTACAGCATCACCTGTTTAGGCCTAGACCACAACGTCCCTCGCTGTCAGTTTTATGCTTTGTTCAACGCCAGAACTATATGTCGTCGGGCCCTTATCGTAGATAAATACTTTTGCTCTGAATCTCCATATTCCGAAATGGCTTCGGTAAGCCATCCGACTACCAATCTTCCAAAAAAACGTAAGGATGAAGACAAAGATAGACTGCACAGGTCCAAAACTGCCGACGATGCTTCCTTTAAGCTAGTCTCCAGTTCACTGGTACTCAGTGAGGCACTTTCACAGCCCCTGATGCCTGCTTCTATGGATTCACAGGCCGCTACCGAGACCCGTTCAGAGTCCGGTATGCCGCGAGACTCTTCATTGACTAAGGATCCTGCAGATGTCTCTACCTTGGATGGGTCCGAAGCCACTGAGCAGGCACCGGCTTCTGAGGAAGTTCTTCGCACTACCAATATTCAACACATACCGACAATTTATTTCACATCTTCAGTTCTTCATAAAACTACCGAGTTTCTAAGGCCCAGGGTACGAACTACGCCTAAAAAACTGACAACCAAACTCAAGCACCTGCTTCCATGCCTCAGTCTCAAATGCTTAAAATGGTGGAAGACCTTATCATGCTTATTAGGGGAAGCCAGTCTAACCCTTCTAAAAGAAAAAGAGACTTGTCCCCAGCAACTTTATCTGACCAGGAGTCCGATGACTCTGAGGTTTCAGAATATGAAGACATGCCCTTGTCTGCTTATGAGGATTCAGATGCAGAGGAATCCATTCTCTCTGCCTCTCCTCTAGAGGATTTTTCTTTTGGTGAAACCCTACATACTTTGAGAGAACATTTTCATTGGGAATGTCAGGATTATCCTCAGTCCAAAAAGGGAATTTTTAGATTTACCACAGCACAGACCCTTAGCTATCCCTCCTGTCCTGGATGTTGTGGATGATGTTTTCATGGAATCTAGTTTAACTCCTGACACCCTACCACCTGCTCCTGACAGGTATTACAGAATCCCTGACACACAAATTTATTTTCAAATATCCTACTCCGGACCCAGAGGTCATCTCCCAGGGACCTAAAGGAATAAAATCAACCACAGCCAAGAATCCCACCCTTTCGGCCAGGGATTCCTGAGCTTTAGACAGATGGAGTAAAAAAGTATACACTTCTGCAACTCTTGCCATTAGAGCACTAAATTGTCAGTTCCACATGATGAAATACCAGCAACGTACAATGGAACTCCTTAAACAAAAATGATCTACATTTCCTGCTTGTGCAGAAAATAAAGAATTACAGGAGCTTATGCATTCTGCAAACCAAGTTACTAAGCACACCTTGCAATGTGGCTTTGATGCCCTAAAAGCATCCTGCAGGGCAGCAGTTACAGGTTCTGTACTTAGAAGACATGCTTGGCTTTAGGAACAAACTTTGCCAGACCATGTCAAATCAAAACTATTGGACACACCATTGCACAAAGTCAATTTGTTTGGCACCAGGGCAGAAGAGGTCTTAAAAAAGATGGAAGAAAAAACTAAATCTATGCAGACAGTTAAAGACTTCTTGCAAGTCCAGCCTCCGAGGTTCAGTAGGCATTGCCCCTCCAATTACTGGTCCTTTCCAGCTCCCTCAAGGCCAGCTCAGACAAGACCTAGGGGAAGCAGACCCCCATGCAGCAGTCCCAGGGAATACAGAGATCTAAGCAATGGAGTTCCTCCACTTCAAAAACAGGGAGTGCTAAGCCACCCCCTTATGGAAAGAACTCACAATGACTTTACAAATCCACCCTTACCTCTGCCCACCTGCTTGTGCCCCTAGGTGGAAAATTCTCTTCTCATACAAAAAACTGGGCTTCCATCGCCAACAACCCATGGGTCCTCAACATAGTGTCCCAGGGATACAAATTTTATTTCCACACATTGCCAACCCCAAAAGGGTTCCCAGATGCTCTTCCAAACCAGTGGGCAGAGGCACAATACCAAGTCCATTCCCTACTCTCCATGAGGGCAATACAGCCTGTTCCTGCAGACCAGATAGGCCAAGGTTTCTATTTCAGGCTCTTCCTGGTACCCAGAAAAGAGGGCACCTGGTGCCCAATCCTTGATCTATCAATTCTAAACACTATTCTGGTGATACCAAAATTCAAAATGCTCACTCTAGCAATTTCTTCCTTCGCTATCCAAGGATGCTTGGTTAGCCACCTTAGACCTAAAAGAGGCCTACCTTCACATCCCAATCAGGGAATATTGCAGGAAATATCTACGTTTCAGGGCAGGATCTATGCACTTTCAGTTCTCTGCACTTCCCTTTGGCTTATCCACTGCTCCCAGAGTTTTCACAAAATGCCTGGCTTCTGCCATTGCTTTTTGCAGACAAAGGAACATTCAAATTTACCCATACTTAGACAACTGCCTGATTCAGGCAGACAGTCAGGAAAAGCTGTTGCAGCACCTGACCTTTGTAAAGGACCTACTCCCTGGGGTACACTATAAATGAAAAGAAATCCAAACTAGTCCCCACTCAAAAAAATTGTATTCCTGGGAGCAAGCCTGGACACAGCATCCCAGATAGGCTTGTTTTTTCTGGAGTAAGGAATGCTATCTGACAGGCTACTTCTCTCAAATAGCCACCAGAACCCAGTTATCTGCAAAGAAAATCCTGCAAGCTCTGGGGTTCGTGGCTTCCTGCATTCTACTCATTCCATATGCCAGACTGCATATGACAAAACTTCAATGGTACTTAAAAAGCCTTTTGTGTCAACACTCAGGACCTGGAAACTATCATACCTATGATACCTTGTCTAAGGAAAGATTTTCTTTGGTGGGCAGCAGCATGCAACCACAACAAGGGTCTTCCCTTTTTACGACCCCATGCTGCCCAGACCCTAACCATAGACACATCAGATTATGCCTGGGGTGCACACACCTGGACGGCAGGTACATTCAGGGCCATTGGAGCCCAAATCAATGCATTTGCACATCAACCAAAAAGAGATGCTAGCTGTTCAGCATGCTCTGCAGCTTTCAGACCCCTACTATCCCTGGGGTTTCTACTGATCAAAACAGACAACACCACAGTGATGTGGTACATCAACAACAGGGAGGAACTCACTCCTATCCCCTCTGCCGGCTAGCCATGACCCTTTGGCACACGGCTTCAGTCATGCAAATTTACCTGCTAGCACAATTCCTGCCAGGCACCCAAAACTCTCTGGCAGACAACAGAAAACTTCTAGACCCACAAGAGTGATAGCTAGACTACAGCACCTTCAACCTTGTAACCCAGAAATGGGGCACCCCGAAGGTGGACCTATTTACCTCCCACAACAATCATCAGCTCAGCAAATTCTGCACCAGGGAATATCACAGCAAGACCTGAAAAGTGGATGCCCTATCCTTTCAATGGGTAAACCTCTCAGTTTATGCATTTCCCCCTCTACCTCTACTCACAAGGGTACTACTCCAAATAAGGGAGGAAAAACCGAGAGCAATCTTGATTGCCCCAGACTGGCCACACCAGCACTGGTACCCACAGCTGTGCAGTCTGTCACCCCTGCCTCCATGGCACCTTCCTCAGATCCCAAATCTCCTGATCCAGCAGAATGAAGAATTAATGCATCCACAATTGTAGCTGTATTTAGAGCACAACCAAAAGCTGTTTACTGAATTTCCTGTTTGCACTTAATTTTAAAATCGTTTTTTTCTCAGAACTTGCATATTTTCTGTCTTTGGCCTAGCACTCTTGTGTGGGGTCATTTACTGTACTCCAAAAAAAAAAAAAAAAAAGCATCTTCTTTTCAGGTTTAGCACTTCTGTATTATACAAAGACCCTCACTAGCGAACCCCCCCCCCCCAGGAGTACCCACTTCCTTACTAAGTCCTCTCTTATTCAGTTACACCCCTAACTTCTTAATTTCTCTAGCATGTCGAAGGGCCAGATGCTGGCGTCCTCCCCTGTCCAGTTGGTGAATCTGGGAATATTGAGGCAATGTTACAATTGCCTCATGTACACAGACAACCCTCTCCTCCTCCCACATAACACAAATACTTGCGAGAGATGCAGCTATTTGGCCAAACTGGAGGCTGAGCTCTCTCAACTCAGGACTGGCAAGGCCAGACAGGAGGAGAAGGCAACTACACACACCACAAAACCAGTCTCACATAAAGCTATCACAACAATGAATCAAACACATAAACACACAAAGACATACTTCGGAGGCTCTGAGCAAAAATTTACCTAAACAGCAGAGGCCTCCAAAGCAGACACCCAAGCAACTGCCACCTCATGACACACCACAGGCAACACATAAACCACAAAATCAGTGTGCAAAGCAGTCACAGCCCTTAAGGCCAAATACAACACCAAACATACTTGTCATAGGTGACTCCATAGTCAGACACACTGACGTCCCACTCACCAGGCTGAATAAGGAGAGGGTCACAGTAAGCTGCCTATCGGGCGCTAGAATCCACCACATAACACAAGCACTCGGGTCACTCCACAGCAAGTACAAATATGACACAGTCATCGTCCATGCTGGTGTGAACAACCTGAGACGTACCTCCCTGGACTACATGAAAAGAGACATAGAGGAGCTCTCTGATTATGTAGCCCAGGCAGGTATGACCCTGACCCTGAGCATTATCCTTCCTTCACCAAGAATGATGCCACAACATAGAGACAAGATGATCAGATTTAACAATTGGCTTAATTTCTGGTGTCATTCAAAGGGGATCCAGTGTCTGTCTGCCTGGGATGACATGCTTGACAAGCCACGCTGCTTTGCAAGGGACGGCTTGCACCTGTCACCCCTGGGATTCCGGATATTGGCTAAGGCTCTTGCCACCCCCATAGTGCCTTTTTTAGGCAAGGCTCAAATTCTAAAACTACCACCCTAGAAAACAAAAATGGGAAGAAACTAAGGGTAATGCTGCTCAATGCCAGAAGTCTAAATCTCAAAATGCACGCACTCGAGGCCCTTCTCAGTATGGAGAACATCGATGTCTGTGCTGTAACTGAAACCTGGTTCAAGGCTCCTGAGAGCACCCCGGCACTATCAGGTTTTACCTCATATCATGCGTTCCGGCCCCAAAACCCGGACCACACCACAAAAGGAGGGGGTGTATCCATATTCATCAAGGATACCCACACCTCCAGGTTGGTGGCAACGCACGAAGCATCCGAAACCATCTAGGTGCAATTAACCATAGGCAAAACTGCTCTACAATTTGTAGCATGCTACAGGCCACCCTCTCAAACTCAGGAACCCCACACAGCCTTCCTGAAGACACTGGAGGGTATAAATGTATCTCCAAACACCATTATATTGGGTGACTTCAACTACCCGAATATAGACTGGGAACATTACTCAAGCCCCAACTTTTTAGCCCAAAGGTTCCTGGAGTTCATAAATTCAAATGCCATGGAACAACTAGTCACCGTTCCCACAAGAGAAGAAAATATACTAGATCTCATCATCACAAACATGGGGACAAAATGCTCCACACCGGAAGTATATCCCTCATTGGTGAGATCAGATCATAAACTAATCTCACTGGAAATTCACATCCCGCTCCCACCCCAAACAAAAAAGACCACAGTGAAGAACTTCTCTAAAGCAAACTTCACACTACTCAAGACTGGTGTGGTATCCTTCAAGGCCCCCGAGCCAGTGGAAACCACAACCCAAGCTGCGGAAGCCCTTACAAATGCCTTCTACGAACACCTCCAGGACTGCATGGATCAGGCAATCCCTAATAAAACCAAGACTCTTTCCACCAAGGGCAAACGTCCAGTCTGGTGGACCCCAGCCATAAACAAACTTTACAATAAGAGGAGAAAGCTGTTACATGATAGAGCAAAATCCATAAAAGAGAAGACACCCTTGATCATTATTAGTAAAAATATGAGCACTCATAAAATCATCCAAGGCCAACTTTGAGAGAAAAATTGCCATAGATTCAAAAGACAATCATAAGGCCTTCTTCAGCTATGTTAGAAACCTGGGTGGAATCTCCCAGATATGCTCAGAATTAGTCCAAAATGATACAAAAATCACTGAACCCACAGACATTGCCAACATACTGGCGGACAGGTTCAGTGCAAACTTCACCCCCCTCTCCCCCCCAAAAGGAGAGATAACTATCCCAGCGGAGTGTAGCCTCCCAGACATCTCAAATGCACAGGTAAAAGCTGCTCTCTCTAAAGCTAAAACACAGCATCAATGGGACCGGATGGTGTCCCCGGCTGTGTGCTACATGAACTCAATGAGGAACTAAACCCGCACATAAGGCAGCTGTTTAATCTTAGCCTTACCACAGGATACGTTCCCAAGGAGTGGCGTACAGCAACTGTGGTCCCACTCCACAAAGGTGGTGCCTCTACGGACCCTGGTAATTACCGCCCCATAAGCTTAACAAGCCTGGTCTGCAAAGCTTTGGAGAGGATCATAATGGAACTCATAAACAAAGACATAGGGGACTTGCAGACATTGGACCCGACCCAGTTTGGCTTTGTCAAGGGCAGATCATGCCTTTTGAACTTGATCGACTTCTTCGAAACAGTCACCAAGGCCATTGATGAGGGAAAGGCAGTCCATACAGCCTACCTTGACCTTGCAAAAGCTTTCGACACAATACCCCACTCAGGTATTATAGAGAAACTTACCAGCTTAAATGTAAACCCATATGTCACAAGATGGGTTGCAAACTGGCTAAAGGACAGAACCCACAGGGTCAGAGTTGCTGGCACCATGTCAGACTCCAAGCCAGTCACAAGTGGTGTCCCACAGGGCTCAGTCCTTGGCCCCCTGTTGTTCGGCATCTACTTCTCAGAAGTACAGGCAAACATAGGAGGACTATGGCTGACAAAATTTGCAGATGACTGCAAACTGGGTGCCATAGTGGAAAGTACATTGGACACAGATATCCTTCAGAGGGGTCTCACGGAAACTGATAGCTGGTGCCACAGCCATGGCCTGAAGTTAAATGCCAAAAAATGTATAGTCATACAGGTTGACAGTGGCCTTTCTTTTGACACTCACATTGCTAAAGTGGTTAGAAAGACCTTCTACATTGCCCACCTGATCATGAAGGGATTCACATCCAGATCAAGTGAGGTCATTGTTCCCCTGTACTCTTCACTTATCAGACCAATGATCGAGTACAATGCCCCATTCGGGATGTATCTCACCCGACACCTGCAGCAATTGGAGAGACCCCAAAAGTTCCTCACCAAAAGGATAAAGGGATTCCAAAATCTGTCATATGCTGCCAGACTGAAGAAACTCCAGCTCTATTCAGTCGCATACCGTCTGCTCAGAGGTGACCTGTGCCTGACATACAAGGCCATGTCCAACCCGAAATTAATGGACATGCTCCACCTCAAAAAATCCAAATCTACCAGATCCACTAGAGCAAGCGACTTAAACCTTAGCACGGATATAAATAAGACATGCTGGAGGGATAGATTTGTCACTCAGAGACTCCCTATGCTGTGGAATAAAATCCCGGTCCATGTGAGGCAGAGCACCTCGCTGGCTCTGTTCAAGAGAAATCTTGACCGGTGGATGGGAGATCGTAGGTTTACCCCGGGAATCATCTCTGTGTCACTGCTGGACAGAGGCAAAACAAACTAATGGGCACAATATTTTTTAACATAAGGGGTGGCGTAAGCCACAAAACTTTGGACTAGGCTTATAAATGCCTTAGGGCAGATAGCCTAGTATAAACCTATGAACCTATAATTGCAGACCCTGAACCTGGCAACCTGGCTTATTCCCTGACATCTCCTCCAGTTGCCAGCCTAAGCAAGCAAGTCCTGGACATTATATGTGAAGACAGATGCCCCAGCACTAGAAAATCCTGTGCTGACAAATGGAAAAAGTATTGCACCTGGATCCAGGCTAAGGGAGCTGATACAGCACCCTCCCTACCGCTCATCCTACCTAGCGGACCTACTTCACAAGGGCCTGTCCTTCTCTTCTATTAAAATTCATGCCTCTGCCATTTCTGCTCATTACAGCACAGAGCCACCTCTCTTTTTCTTACCCTCTCATCAAACAGTTCCTAAGAGGGGCTAACAATTTAAGGCCACCCAGAAGAGCTACTACCCCAGCTTGGGACCTTAATTTTGTGTTGGAAAAGCTCACACTACCCCCTTTGAACCTGCAGCTTCAGCAGAGTTAAAATTCTTGACTTGGAAAACAGCCTTGCTTCTGGCCATCGCTTCAGCTAGAAGAGTTTCAGAGATACAAGCACTAATGGCTGTGGAGCCTTTCAGCATTTTTCATGCTGACAGGGTCTCCCTCAGGACTAAGCCAACCTTTGTACCTAAAGTGGTCTCCAGTGTGGCTCTCGACCAATCTATTAATTTGCCCACCTTTTTCCCTTAGCCTCAAAATAAGGGGGAAAGGATTCTGAACTCTTTAGATTATACCTGGATAGGACTAAGCCCTTTAGGAAAACTGATCAGTTGCTAGTCAGCTTTGCAGCTGGGGCAGAGGGCAAGGCCATATCCAAACAAACCATCTCCAAATAGATAGCACACTGTATCCATTTCGGTTACAAACACCACGGGAAACCACCCCCACTGGGGGTCAGGACACATTCCATGAGGGCAACCTCCACCTCTGAAACTTTCCTCAGAGGGGTCCCTACCAGGGACATCCTGGAGGCTGCAACATGGAGTTCTGTTCATACCTTCACCAAGCTTTACCACCTCCCTATCTTTTCCAAATCCAGGGCAGGCTTTGCAACCACAGTCTTGCAGGGCATACTAGCCAGCCCCACCACTTCTTGACTGCCTCCACCCTGTACTTCAGCTTTGGGAATCAACCCAAGTGTGATGACTGCAACAGTGAACAGTTGTGTACACTTACCATAAATGTAGATGTTCGAGTGTATTCACTGTTGCAGTCCTGGTTTCCCACCCTCCATCCCCCTTGTCTCTCTCTCTCTCTCTCTCTCTCTCTACAAGGATTTTTGGTATTTACTTTCTACTGGTGGTGTTCTTCCACCAAAACCTAGCTCCCTTTTTGGGGGGCTCCTGACATTTGGGGCAAGAAAAACTGATGTAATGGCATTGGCTGCCTGATTTTATACCACTGATGACCTGACGTCATTCCTGGAGCAACAGGAACCAACGCAGAAATAGTAAGCCTCTGGTATTTGGGCCGACTGAGGGCTACCCCTGGCAGGATAACCCAAGTGTAATGACTGCAACAGTGAATACACTCGAACATCTACATTTATGGTAAGTGTACACAACTGCACTGTGCCAAGATGTGTTACCAGAGTAGGAGTTAATATAGGAGATGCTTGGCCAGCCCTATCTACCTGTGACACCGAAGGGAATAGGAAGATCCCCATCTCTGAGTCTTGAGAAAAGCCTGCATCATACAATCCAGATATGCTTCAGATGTACTTCTGTAAGACCTTAAGGAAGAGGCAGATGGAAGTTGAGAGGGTACAGTGCAATGAAAAAATATTTGCCCCCTTCCCCCTTCCTGATTTCTTTTTTTTTTTTTTGCATGTTTGTCACACTTAAATGTTTCAGATCATCAGACAAATGTGAATATTAGACAAAGATAATCCAAGTAAACACAAAATGCAGTTTTTAAGTGATGATTTTATTTATTAAGGAAAAATAATATCCAAACCTACATGGCCCTATGTAAAAAAGTAATTGCCCTCCTTGTTAAATCATGAAGTAACTGTGGTTAATCACATTTTTTGGAAAGCTGAGTTCAGTTTCACTAGCCACACCCAGGCCTGATTACTGCCAGACCTGTTGAATCAAGAGATCACTTAAAAAGAACCTGTCAGACAAAGTGAAAAGAACCTGTCAGACAAAGTGAAATAGGCCAGAAGATCTCAAAAAGGAAGACATCATGCCACGATCTAAAGAAATTCATGCCGCGCTCCAAAGAAATTCTAGAATAGATGAGAAACAAAGTTATTGACATCTATCAGTCTGGAAAAGGTTACAAAGCCATTTCTAAAGCTTTGGGAGTCCAGTGAACCGCAGTGAGAGCCATCATCCACAAATGGAGAAAACAGAAGAGTGGTGAACCTTCCCAGGAGTGGCCGGCCTACAAAAATTGCCCCAAGAGCGCAGTGATGACTCATCCAAGAGGTCACAAAAGAACCCAGAACAACATCTAAAGAACTGCAGGCCTCACTTGCCTCAGTTAAGGTCAGTGTTCGTGACTCAACCATAAGAAAGAGACTGGGCAAAAATGGCATGCATGGCAGAGTTCCAAGGCAAAACCACTGCTGACCAAAAAGAACATAAAGGCTCGTCTCACTTTTGCCAAAAAACATCTGGATGATCCTCAAGACTTTTGGGAAAATATTCTGTGGACTGACAAAACAAAAGTTGAACTTTTTGGGAGGTGTGCGTCCAGTTACATCTGGCATTAACACAGCATTGCAGAAAAAGAACATCATGCCAAAAATCAAACATGGTGGTGGTAGTGTGATGGGTCTGGGGCTGCTTCACTGCTTCTGGACCTGGACAACTTGCTGTGATTGATGGAACCATGAATGTTGCTCTCTACCAAACAATTCTGAAGGGAATGTCCAGCGATCAGTTTGTGACCTCAAGCTGAAGCACACTTCTGCAGCAGGACAATGATCCAAAACACACCAGCAAGTCCACCTCTGAATGGCTTAAAAAAACAAAATGAAGGTTTTGGAGTGGCCTAGTCAAAGTCCAGAATTGAATCCAATTGAGATGCTGTGGCATGACCTTAAAAAGGCAGTTCATGCTTGGAAACCCTCCAATATGGCTGAATTAAACCAATTCTGCAAAGAAGAGCAGGCCAAAATTCCTCAACAGCGATGTGAAAGACTCATTGCCAGTTATCACAAATGCTTGATTGCAGTTGCTGCTGCTAAGGGTGGCACAACCAGTTATTAGATTTAGGGGGCAATTGCTTTTTCACATAGGGCCATGTAGGTTTGGATAGTTTTTTTTCCCCCTTAATAAATAAAATGATCACTTAAAAACTGCATTTTGTGTTTACTTAGGTTATCTTTGTCTAATATTTATATTTGTTTGATGATCTGAAACATTTGTATGTGACAAACATGCAAAAAAATAAGAAATCAGGAAGGGGGCAATACTTTTTCATTGCACTGTAAATGTGATAACCCCCTTTCAGATGAGGTACTGCTTACAAGTCTCTTCACAGATTGTGTAGAATAATAATCGCTCCCTAGAAAAATGGAACCATAGAGGGAGAATATGTCAGAGTTGATGCAGCTGCAGACTATCTTCAGAACCTTAGGAGCAGAACACAGCTTCAAATCTTTAGCTCTTGTTGTGACTCTCCTGTCTTATATTTCTGGATTTCAGTATGTCTACTCTTGTCCAAAGGTTTCTTGGGCTTCTCTACTTCTGGATATGCAGACAGCAGCCCTTTTATAATCAGTTTGTTCTGTTCTTCCTTAGGTGAGATCTTATAGCCACAGCTCCTGCATTTTTTAAAACTCTTTTCCTTCTCCACGGAGAGAACTCCATACACACAAGAGGAGTAATCAATTAATTAAATTAAAAACAGCAAATGGTAAATGACACTAACACTGTCAACTCCAAATCCTAGCTATCCAAACAGATTATTTATATTTAAGTATCTATATCCAATGAATATTAAAAAAAAGATATATTTCTTTCTTTCTTTTTTTAAACAGACCAGAAGTGGCAATGGTAGGAACTGAGAGATGCCAAGTAAGGGGGAAAAATTGAGAGAAAGGCTTCCACAGGAATAAACCGGGGACTAGAATAGTCTAATAGATGCGTTTCTTAGGAGAGCATCTATAAGTTTTATATTTGAAATGAGGAGAAGGAGCACTTGGCTTTCACCAATGTTGTGGCAAACACAATCTGAGTTATCTACACACACACACAATGCCATTATGGGAAAATAATTATTAAAAGGGCTCATGGCTGGAGCCATTGTTTTGCTGGTTGTGATCTGGCTAGTGGCTCAAGGACCTACAAGTCAAATCAAAAGGAAGGAATGAACAGGATGGCTAGTACTACTGCAATAATTTCCTTGATGATGATGTGCTTCCTTCTGTCATTTTTTGCATATTCCTGAAAAATCTTAGATCCCTTTTTTGGGTTCCCTAAGCAATGTCTGGGGAGTTTGTTGTAAATATCCAGGTAACTGCATTTAACTTGAATAGGATCCCTGGACTGCGGTTCACTTACTGTATCCACCGGGAGAGCTCTTGATACTGGAAAAAGTTTGAGATGGGATGCTATAAAGACTGGCTATGCTGACACCATCCATGTCTGAGATACCATTGAAACTTCCTCATAAGCAGTCTTGCTACAAAAACCATCTGGACTGAGGCGGCCATATAACTCAGTGTCCCGAGAAACTCACTCTCAGTAATTTTGTTTTGCTGTGATATAAAGGGAGTGGTCAGGACCAGGACTATATATATTTTTTTTCCTTGAGACAGGAAGGCTCACTGAAAAAATGATGCCCAGATGGACTCTCAGGAACAAGAATGGTTTCATAGGTAATAGATGTGACATTGGAAGGCTCAAAGAAAATCCTAGATTTTGGAAACAGGCCAGAATGAACTATAGTACTCTCGGCGTCTCTTCCAAGTATGATGCATGAAAGTCCAGATACAGGTAAATGCGGATGCACTTGGTCTTGCAAAAGACAGTTACTGGAACCAAGCACACTGCAAATGCCCTGTATGTAGCATATAAACCAGAAAGCAAGGAAGAGAACTGAAACCTCTGCTTAGAATTTCATGTAACATCTATCTTCCTTGGTTAAGGGTATGCAAAGATAAGAATTGTTCAGGTCCAGAATAACTCAAATGCTTAAGGAAATGGGAGGTACAGAAGGGCTTGCAAGATTAGCATCCTGAACTTTGTTACCTTCAGAAACTTGCTTAACCTTGACATGTCTAAGACAGACCTCCATGGGCAAGCTTTCGTTGAGATTAGGAAGAGTCTTGAATAGGAGACAGTATTGTTTTTCCAGTACTTTCTCACCCTGCAACAAAAGGTCCATCAGAATTGGTGGATCACTTCAAAAATGTTGGCTTCTCTGAGACCTGAAGTCAAGGTTTGCAGGATAGTTTTGTCTTGTGTAATGTTTTTTTTCATTTCTTCTATATAGAGGACTAAGCAGTCCCCTATATGTTGGGTGCTAAAGGAGGGAGGAGATGGCCTGAAGATGAAAGAACAAAGGCAAGTCACAGCTGCAGTTATCAGGGCCAGAATCCAGAGATCCCCCACACTTCCCCTTCTTATCAGCTTCCTGTTTTTTTTTTCCTTGTACTGACCTTTCCTAATTTTTTGCTGTGTATTTTTTCATCCTTCCAGAGGAAGGAATTCTTGGTTGGGTAGTTTTGGCTGTACCTAGGTAGAGTGGAGTGGACAGTACAGTTGTGTGCAAGTAAATTTAGCATAATAGCAGACATTTGAATGACCACTGCTGCTGTACCCTAAGCTTATATGGGTTATATCCTGCATAGGATATAACAGCCTGCTAGCTTCCAAAGTTTAAGGGCAACATCCATGCACCCAGACCATTAGTCAGCTCGAGGTGAGCTGAATAAAAGACAGGTTTGAGCACCAAGCCCATCAGAGCTTTCATGCCAACTGAGAGGGGGAGGCTGAGCCTTGAAATTATATTGCTAGGGACAAAAAACAAATATCCAAATCCTGGCATAAAAAATACAGCAAAAAACAAAGGGGAAAGAGAGAGGTAGCAATAACTGCTGTCGGGAACATTTGAACATTTACTATTATGGTAAATTTACTTACAGAACTGTACCACGCTCTTCATATTGATAAGTGCTGCAATAGCCCAGGCTGGATGTACTTCTAAACACAGAAGCACACAAATCTTGAACAGCTAATGATCAATCCCAAAAGATCGAAAGCCAAAACAATGAAAAAACAAAATGCTGCTGTCCCCCACATCCCCTGCTAATTACACATACCAACTCAGAAATCGCTGTATAGTTTTAAAATGGCAAATTCCCCGAAAAACGCTGTGCACAATCCTGGATGGAATTAACACTGGCAGAAGTGATCAAATTAATTTTGATCACTTCTGCTGGTGTTAAATATGTTCGTGATTACAAACGTTTGATTATATGGAGTGATTCTCCCAAACTATATGGACAGAGTACCACAGCTTAGAACAATTGGGAGGTGGAAGGGAAAGGATCCAGAAGCCCCTGGAGAATGGTCCTAGCATAGCCTGACCTAGACCTGGAAAAGGAATCTAGCTTGTAGTGCTTTGTAAAAATAAGTACAGAGGAGCAGGTTGCTGCTTCTAGAATACTCCCAAATCCATTCCAAAAAGCCATAGATGAAGCCAAGGCCCTACTAGAATGTGTCTTGACCAGGCCTGGAGTAGTCTTCTTGTGGTGGGAACAAAAGGTAACTGCCTATGACAACCACATGGAAATAGTTTGTTTTAAAACAGGTTTCCCCTATTCTTACCTTCACAAGAAATGAACTGATGGGAAGTTCTGAAAGATTTTGCTTTGTGGACATGTAAGGCATGAAGTATCCTTTGTCCCTCATTTTTGGGTTTGGGTAAGAAAACAGGGAGATGGATAGTTGAGCTTAAAGTAAACTCCGATTCCAGTTTTGGGCATAAAAGAAGGATTAGTTCTCAAAGAAACCCTGTCTCTGTGGAAAATGAGAAGCTTGACGCAACGGAAGAACTTACAACTCTGATATCCTTCTTGCTTAGCTGAGAGCAATAAGTAAAACTGTTTTATGTTAAGTTTTTCAAGTCAGCCAGATGATCTAGTTCAAATGGAGCAAGTGTTAGCCTCTCTATCACAAAATTAAGATCCCAATGAGGAACCACCAATTTCCTTGAGGGTCTCTTATACAATACCCCTTTCAAAAACAGTTTGCTATGAGAATGCCTTAGAAGAGGGGTATCTATGGGCAGACACACTGAAATAACTGACAAATGAACCTCAATATGAGTAAGGCATGCCATAGGAAAGTAACTCACAAATACTGAAAAAACAGAGAAACAATAACCCTAAATGAGTGCTGGTTATGTTGCTGGTACCAACTAGAAAACCTTTTCCATTTGCTTACATATGATTTTCCAGTAGAATGATTTCTTGCTTTCATTAGTACCCAGTGCAAGTCCTCAGGAAACAGGTGCTTGAAAGGTATTATAACCCTATCATCCAGGCAATCAGTTCAAGTTGTTTGGGGTCAGGATGTATCCAACACTCCTGCTCGTATGTGAAAAAATCCAAGTCTGTTAGGAAGATAATAGTAATTGCCCCTGGTCATTTCCAAAAGAAAGGAGAAATACTGTTGTCTGGGCCAGAAAAGAGTCACCACAATGATCCTGTGGGATTCCTTCTGAATCTTCGGAAGTACCCTGAATTATCAGTGGAAAGGCTAGAAAAGGAACATTCCTATCCAAAGAAAAGTAAGGAGTTCTGGTAGCTGATTGTTCAGTGAGAAGGCAAAAAGATCTACCAGAGGAACTCCTCATGGATGAAACAAATCTTAAGGACCTCCTCTCCAATCTTATCTCCATTTGTGAGGGTATGCAATTGCCCTACTCAGCTTCTTTGACTGAATGCAAGATGCCTGTAGATTGAGATTGCACTATAAAGCTATATCCCATGTCTGCATAGTGGGTAAGATCTGTTTCTCCCTTGTTTGTTTATGTACCACATTACTCTGGTATGGTCTGTAACAATTTGGAAAGGTCCAGGTAGCCAGAGGTGATTCAGACAGTTGACTGCCTTGATAACAGCAAGCATCTCTTTCACATGTATGTGCTTGTAGCTCTCTGTTGTCCCACATTGTTTGCACTTTTATCCCACTTGACACTGCTCCCCAAGCAAAGTCCGAGTCATCTGTAGTGACTGACTGCTTTGAGGCAAGATAACTTCAAGTGATTTCTCTTCTCGCAAATCCCAGAACTGCAATCTGAAAAGTTAATGGGTGTTTGTCCTTGGACCAAAGACTTCAGATGCCATTGTGTCTTAAGTGCAGTCTTGCCAGAGGTATCCCAAGAATCACATGCCAAGAGACCCAGTATACTGAGGTATGTCTTCACAGAGACCAAAGTCTGAATGGAAAACCCCCTGAAACATCTAAATATACATATATTTTTCCTTGTAGAAAAAAAATCTCTCTATACTGAGGTGTCTAGTGGACACCCAGAATACAATCCCATGTGATGGAGTTGAGACTTCTGAATTTTCTCTGGAAATCTTATCCAGCATATAACATCTCTCACCAAAGTGAGAGATTCCTGACACTTGGAAAAACAAGTCTGTAACAATTTTATTTATTTGTATTTGCTTTCCAGCAGTGAGCAATGATCTTGGACATTTTTCACAAAACCCAGGAGCTGTATCTGGTTAACTGACTTGCTCAGAGTCACACAGAGTATGAGGAGTCTGGGTCAGGAACCTATCCCTCCAGCATGTTTTGTTCATTGTGATGACAAGGTTTAGATCCCTGGAGCGTGTGGCTCTGAGGGATTGGGATTTCTTTAAGTGGAGCATGTCCAACTGCTCAGGGTTTGACATGGCCTTGTATGTTAAGCAGAGATTGCCTCTGAGTAGACAATATGCCACAGAGTATAGCTGGAATTTTTTAGACGGTCAGCATAAGGCATCTGCTTTAGGCCTGTGATTCTTTTAGTGAGGTATTTCTGCGGCTTTTCCAGTTGTTGCAGATGTCTTGAGAGGTACATACCAAATGGGGCATTGTACTCTATAATGGGTCTAATGAGGGATGAGTACAGTGGGACAATGGGACAATGACCTCCTTTTTTCTGGATGAAAAGCCTTAGTGATGAGGTGTGCCACATAGAAGGATTTCCTGACTGTTGTGGCGATGTGGTTATCGAAGGTGAGACCACTGTCCACCTGTGTCCCTAAGTCTGTCATCACACTTTCAGTGTTTAGTGTACTGCCACCTATGTGGTAATTCATGGGTACATGTTTTTTCCCAAAGGGGATAACTATATATTTCTTGGCATTAAGCTTGAGCCCATGGCTCTGGCACCAAGCATCTGTTTCTGTAAGGTCCTTTTGTAGAATATCCACATCATTTGGGGATTCAATAATGGCTCCCAGTTTGCAGTCATCTGCATTTAGCTAGAGTCCCTTAGTGTTGGCCTGTACTTCAGAGAAGTAAATGCCAAACAAGAGCAGTCCCAGGACTGAACCCTAACTGACCTTAGTCTCAATCTCCACAGCCTTGTCCTTCGTCTGAGACAGGAACCTCTTGGTACTCCAGCATATGTATTTGGCATTTTAAGGCTCTAAAAGCCAGGGTAAAAGAAATATAAGCTTTCTTCCCTCAGCAGGTAACTACCTTACTCTTCCCAGTCATCAGTAAATGGAGTTTTGGCCTGAACCACAGGCCTCTGTTAACATCGGTACTACAGTTAGGGGCTGTGAAAGATTGCCACTGAACTGGAGTGCCTTCAGACCCTGGAAGAATTTTATTTATTTATTTATTTATTTATTGCAGTTGGTTTACCAGGATAGTCCATTGGGCCATTGAAGAACCCTTTTTCAATGGAGTCCTGGGGAGAAAAGCTCCAAAAAGAAAAATAAATGTACATTACAGTAAATATATAGGCACATGCAATGAAGGAGCATGAGCTCCAAAAAGAAAAATGTACATTACAGTAAATATAAAGGTACATACTATAAAAGAACAAAAACAAAACATAAATGTAATTAACATTTGACAGTGACAATCTTGGTACAGGCAATGAGGGAATAAAAGCAAAAAACATAAATGCATTTTAATGAACAGACATAGTGTATAATTAGAGTAGAGTGCTAGTACAGGGAAGGTAGAGTTGGTTATGTGGGGTGGGTACAAGAGCATTCCCATTGAGATGCTAGGTGTAAGAAAAGTGACTTCTTGAAGGCAGAGTGGTTGGAAGTAGTGCGGATGTTTGGTGGTAGGGAGTTCCAGAGGCGAGCAAGGCTGAAGGAAAGGAGGTTTTTGCCTGGGGGATGATTTGGTTTGTGAACCTCTAGTAGATTTTGATTATTAGACCTTAGAGCTCGATTTGGATGGTGCATTTTAAAGGCAGAGGAGAGGGAGGGACAGTTAGAGGGGTTTAGAATAAGCTTGTGGGCTAGATTTAGTTGAGTATAAGCAAGATAGTTGGGAAGTTCTAACCATTTTAGTTTATGGAGGGAGAGACAGTGGTGAGTGGAAGACTTATGGGTGGTAGCGAATCTAGCAATTTTGTTATAACAAGAGGTGAGCTGTTTTTTAAGGAGCACTGAAGATTAGTAAGTAGTGGGGCACCATAGAGGAGGGAGGGAATGAGGAAGGAAGTAGCTAGGGTGATTTTAGTGGTAGGTGTGAGGTAGGCATTTTGTCTATATAGCATGCCAAGTTTTTGATGTGTTTTTTTGATGTTCTTTTGTAGGTGGGAATTAAATTTGAGTTGGTTGTCAATAAGGACCCCGAGAAGTTTGGTCTCTGACACTATTTCAAGGGGAGAGTTGTTTTGACTGGTAACTAAGAGTGAGTTTAAGTTGGGGGGAGGGAGTTTGGAGGGAGTAAATAACATTAATTTGGTCTTGGTGGCATTGAGAGCTAGATGATTACATAGCATCCATTGCTCTGTGGCAGAGAAGGCGTCTTGAGTGAGTTTTGTAGGGTGGAGATAGAAGAGGCAGAGCAGATGATAGTAGAATCATCTGCATATTGGATAATGCTAGAGAAGGGGATAGATTTGTGGAAGTCATTGATAAAGATGTTAAGAGAAGAGGGCCCAATATGGAGCCTTGTGGGACTCGGTAGGGGTGTTTAGGAAGGAGGAAGTTGCTTTTCCATTTTACAGCTTGTTTTCTGTTGGAGAGATAGCTGGAGAACCAGTTCAGAAAGGAGGAGGATAGGTAGAGTTTTGAGAGTTTAGTTAGGAGCAGGTTGTGGGAGATAGTATCGAAGGCTTTGGAAAGATCGAGGAGTAAGGTGGAAACAATTTGTCCAGAGTCTTGGGCTTTATTCACTATTTCCAGGAAAGAGAGAATGGCAGTCATGGTGCTGTGATTAGGTCTGAAGCCATGCTGTGTGGGGGCTATAAGGTTGTTGTCTAGGAGATGAGGGAGGAGTTGGATTTGCACACATTTTTCAAGGATTTTTGAAATGGGGGACAGGATGGCTATGGGTCTAAAATTGGTTGTGGTATTATTGTTACCTCCTTTGTGTAATGGTATAATAAAGGCTTGTTTCCAAATTTGGGGAACAGTGCCTTCTAGTAGGGAGCGGTTAATCAGGATGCTAATTGGGTAGGCCAGACTTTCGGCAGCTATATTAAGAAAGTAAGAAGGGATATTATCAGGAGCATTGGTACATGGTTTCAGTTTCTGGAGGAGTTTCTTAATAGTAGTAGTAGGGATGGGATTTAAAGTGAAGATATTGCATTTGTGTGGTGTTGAATTTTGGGGTGGTATGGGTGAGGGTAGAATTTGTGTGGAAGAGGTATTAGTGGATTGGAAGTCGGGAGTTGATTGAGAGATTGTGAGAAGGTCATTTATCTTCCAGCATCTATTCTCTCGAGGGTGCTCCTCAACTGCCTTACATTTGTTTGATGTGGCATCTAGACCTGGCTGATGCCATGGTACTTCCAGTACAAGATGTTAATTTTTTTTTTTATTTTCTCGTTAAAGTAAAGTAGTCTTGGAGAAAATTAATGGTCTGATTTATGGCCTTTTTCTTGAAACGAGCACAGAAGGGACAACAGGTAATATTATGCCATGTTCCCCAAACAAAATGTGCTTAATATGAAAATTACTACATGTGGAATTTGTTTTTCCCCAGGTAAGGGCAATTTATCTTTGTTACTACTGACACCTAATGACGTGGATGCCTGCAAAATCCCTACATTTTAAAAATGTAGAAAATTCAAGATCCTCCCAGTTGAGTACTTATCTATGTACTGTGGAAGCCAGGTCAGACGACATAGATATGTATCAATGTGCCCACAAACTGCAGGAAGAACAAACTACAGATGGCACAGGAAGACATTCCTCTTATTACCGATGTTTAGGTGGGTAGGCGCCTACCAGGCTAGAAGAGGCAGTGCCAAGCTCTGAATATCGGGCCAAACATCAAGCCTTTTGTAGCAGAAGAGTACTACAACAGTGAACCACACAGCGAGCATCACCAGGAGGACTGCATTCTCACATGTGGTGAACCACCCAATCCCTGGATTATTCCACTACTGAAAGATCCTGACCAAAAGGATTCTCAAATCCTCAGCTCCAAAACAATTCTGAGCTACTATTCAGAGATGTTCTTAGTACACTCACTTCACCAGAGGAGGTGTACAGTTAAGGTGGCATTTCTGCAAGTGTTTCACTGCCTCTCTACAAAAGAGGTAGAAGTACATGACATCATGCTTGTTTACATACCACACCATGAATAGTTTGCCTAACATGAGCTAGAAGGGCACTGGTCACTGCACAGTGTTCCACAATTTTCAGAACAATGGGAGAAGCAGTGTGTGTAGCACCAGCTGATTTGTGAGAAGTGCCCTTCTCCTGTGGGGCCACATTATGTAATCCATACCGAAACAAGGATAAGAAACACTGACTTGTTAGCAATGTATCCATCACTGGGACCCATAACAGGTTCTGCTGCAGGAAAGGTAGGCTTAGAAAAATACCAGAAAATTGTTCACCACTCTGAAGACAAATGGCAAAGGCCTAGCACCAAAAGGTCTGAGAGGGAATACTGTCTCTTCAACAAATGCAGCCTTGAGCTTACAAGTGTAGTTGTTGTGTCTTTCTGCTTTTCCCGGTTAGGGGTCACCACAGCGGAACTCCGGTCCGCTAATGATTGGTAGTAGATTTTTACGTGCCAAGTTGCCAGCCCTGACGCACAACCTTCAACAAAGGTACGCCCATTCACGCATGTCTCCACACAGAAAGATGCTTTAGCTGAGAATCGAACAGGACAACATCTTACTGTGAGGTGACAACGCTACCGCAGCACCACCACCACAGTACATCTTGAGCTTAGAAGTGTAAATCACAGGCAATGTAACACCAAGAACTGCAATAAGGGTTTCAACCTGGACTCTATTCTGTGACCCCACCAAGCTCCCAAGGCTATGACCTCCTAAGGGTTCCAGTTCATTTGATATAGTCACATTTGGCTGAAAGTGCATATGCCTGAATCACACTAAACTAAACACATTTATGCCAAAACCAATAATAATGAATGTTGTACTATTTGACCTATGTCTGGCTGCAACTGTATCAAGAAAATCTAAAAAAAAAAAAAAAAAAAAAAAAATTTTTTATAAGGCACATTTTTATGGTTATATTTTTATGGTTTTGTTCATGTTATTTCATTTGTAAGTGAGCATTATATTGGTTCTACTAGTTTCTCTGCTTTAATTTAATTTATTACCACTGGAGCGGAGGATTCTAGTCAACAATATCGTTATAGAATAGACATGAATGTTTAAACTCATCAATGGTATAATAAACCTTTCTTTGGTTAATTTTGTTAATGTAAAATGTGGTCATAGTTACAGGCTTTAACTGCATACAGGAGCTTTAAAATAAGTCTTGGATATGATTCCCAAAATTCATGTTCAAAACCAGTTTTGGGAGCGCTTCTTGTATATAGTTTTAACAATAGCAAAATTTTCCAACAGGTGTCATATAAAAATATCAATAGTAAGCAAACACGAAGCACTAATAAACATAACTATTGCTTGTATTTGTATTTATATGAGGATAAGGCTTCAAGTTTATAACATTTTGTAAGTGTTTTAAAAGAACCTATCTTGACTTTTTAAGTCAGCAATATAACAAGGCATCTGGAGTATCAGTTATATGTTCTTTAAGGTTGTCATGGTTTCATTAAATTGAAGAATGCACTCTATTACGATAGGTTAATGAATTTTAATATGAATGTATTTAATAAATGGTCTGGAACTTGCGGTTGTCTGATGAAGGCGGGTTATTTGAACCTGCCGAAAGCGCTTACGTTTATTTGTCTGGATTGTGGATTAAATCGTGCTTTTTAATTCTCTCATTGTGTGCTGTCCGTGTTTTTGCTGCTTCAATGATTGGTAGTAGATTTTTACGTGCCAAGTTGCCAGCCCTGACGCACAACCTTCAACAAAGGTACGCCCATTCACGCATGTCTCCACACAGAAAGATGCTTTAGCTGAGAATCGAACAGGACAACATCTTACTGTGAGGTGACAACGCTACCGCAGCACCACCACCACAGTACATCTTGAGCTTAGAAGTGTAAATCACAGGCAATGTAACACCAAGAACTGCAATAAGGGTTTCAACCTGGACTCTATTCTGTGACCCCACCAAGCTCCCAAGGCTATGACCTCCTAAGGGTTCCAGTTCATTTGATATAGTCACATTTGGCTGAAAGTGCATATGCCTGAATCACACTAAACTAAACACATTTATGCCAAAACCAATAATAATGAATGTTGTACTATTTGACCTATGTCTGGCTGCAACTGTATCAAGAAAATCTAAAATGCTACAAAAACACTTAAGACAAAGCTTCACAGTTTATTTTTCAGTGGTGCAACAGTTACCACTGCTGAGTCATACTGTGAATCTCTGACTCAGTTCATGGCTGGGGTACTATGTATGCAAAGACTGTATACCTCCCCTGAGAATGCTTTGGTTTCCACATCCGACTTCCCAAAGACATGCTGACAATGTGCAAGCCTCCAAACTGCATGCAAGTAGGCAGGGTGTGTGTGTGTGTGTGTGTGTGTGTGTGTGTGTGTGTGTGTGTGTGTGTGTGTGTGTGTGTGTGTGTGTGTGTGTGTGTGTGTGTGTGTGTGTGTGTGGTGTCAGAACCACATTTTATACATGTCATTTATTTATATTGAAACTTTTTAGATGTTATTATTAAAAATGAAATCTATTACTGTAAAATCTTGAAAGCTAGGTTTGAAAAGCTACTTCTGTCTGCACTTTGAGATGTTCTTCCTGGGCCTTCATCGAAAATGGGTTCTGCTGAATCAGTTGAACTATCCTGTTAAACAAATGTCAAATAAATAAATAAAATATGAAATGGTTCAAACTTGCATGGTTTTGCATAAAGGCATGCCCTCCCTGTGTACCATGATGGTAGGGGAGTTGTGTTCCATTCTTCTCAATTATACATTTTAACTGAGATCCAGCCACTTTGCAGTGATGGCAAGCTGTTACGTGCAAAATCTTTATTTTCCCTTTCTTTGAGGTGGTCTGACCTCAGTTAGGATAAATCACTAGAATGATACTAGGGAGTCCCCACATATCAAGGATGCAGGGAATGTACTTTGCCCCATGCACAAAAAAAAAAGCAAATTTTAAGGCATCCTTTAATGTAATCAGTACTTTAAATATATGCTTTACGATAGCTGAGGACTTTCAGCATTTTAGGGCAGTGCTGCAACTCAAGCAGACTAATTTAGTCAACATCTCCAATAAAGCTTCCTTCTTTCCACTACTGAAAATATGAAAGAATAAATGAACATTATTACAGTATAAAGAAAAAAGACTAACAATTATTTGCATAAACACACTACTGAATGCAAAACGTATAAAAAGTTTTTTTTTCCATCTTGGAAGTTGGTAGCTTGGATATAAGGGGAGGTGATTTTAAAAATTTCTTACAACAAAGAGAAACTAGTTGGCAAATTAAGCTTGAAGCAAATAAAACATCTGGTCTTAATAAAGTTATAAACATTAAATTTTTTTTAAAGAATAAGAAGTTGTATTTAAAGATTGAATTTTATGATTTTAATTGGATAATTAGTTAATTGTGTATGGTATAAATATGTGTTTGATCTGTTTTAAGATTTGTATTCAGTTCTGAAGAAGTCTTAGGACGAAAGCGGTCGATACATTTTGTATGCTAACTTTGTGGTTGTTATTATTCATCAGTTCTCAGTGCCAGTGGTTCAATACATTGTTCATTGTGGTGTTTTTTGTACTGGTTGAAGCTGTCTTTTTGGTTACTGAAAATATGGATTTAAACATACTAGTTTTGTATTTAACCCTAGTGATCAGCATATATTTATAGTTTAAAATAGAGCTGCAGCAGAGTTTGGCATTGTCTTTGTTCAGCACATAGTGATTTTGCAAACAGTTTGGACACACACGATTTAGTCAGTTAAAAAATAACCCATTCTGAGTCACATATGCAAGCTGGAATACATACATCAGAGTATCAACTCTGCTCTGATTAAAGCATATTCTAATTTGGGCTTAATCAGGCTTTTTCTCCAACTTATGGTGAACCCCCTACTACTGGAACATTTATATGATACTACGCGAGAGCATCAAGAGGGTCAGCAGAAGCCAGTCATCTAAAATAGAGGGATATGTACATTATCTTCAACTACAAGGCCTTCACTACAACAGCAAACATTTTGGCTGCAGATGAAAGGTCAAAGCAGCAATCTGTACTAAATGTCATGTCTGCACAAAGCAAAACCAAAGAACTCTTCTCTAAACTCTAGTCATTGATGTGCCAAGAGGTACCATCATGCCAGTGAGACCATCTAAGTGGCTGGTGAAAGCACAAACATGACTACAACTTTATGTACATGTACTCAAACATCAGAGTTTCAGGATGGGACAAATGTCTCCTGACCCATCGGTAGAAAAATTTGTGAGAACAACCCCTGCTACTGTCAGGAGATGGAAGGATCTCCACTTCTCTCTTAGGAGCAGCCTGGGCTTCTCCCAACAGCTATGAAGAGAAGGAATAGTCATTTAACAGACATTGTTCTTTGGAGAGAGAGAAGGACCAAACAGCTCATGATGAAGCCATCTGTAACCACATTGAGAACCCAACAGTTTTTTTTTGGTGGCCCTCCAAGCTGGGATAAATTCAGAACAAGCAACCTCTGGGCAATCTAAGACAACAGTAAGGAATGTAACCATTACGCCAACAGAGCTGTCATCATCCTCAGGGACCTGGATATCATGGGGGAGAGGGCATCTTTATTTAACACTTTGGGGCTTTTCAAACTGACACTCGAGGAGAGACTTCTGACCTCTCCAGACAAGGAAGTGATGAATGTCGGACACTTTGGTGTTCCATCTAATCCATGATGAGACTTCTAAAAGAACTGGGCAAGGTTAAACAAAGCAGAGTGGTTAGGGTGAGCGCCATAAAACCCCACAACAGTTGTAAGTGCTTGTTATCTCCTTTGAAAGTCATCAACCAGATCCTGATGTCAGAAAGGCATCTGAGATGACCTGCCTAAACTCATCCTCAAGACAGTCTGAACCATTCCATTCTTCTTGTTCCTGAACAGATATTACTGTAGGTGACCTGAAATGCACTGTAGGGTCCACAATAAGGATCGTAATCAGATTCTCCTTGATTACAGATGCAAGAAGTTGTTAGATTCTCTACCACTTAGGTGAGATCACTAGGGAGGTCTAGAATCTATACAGGCGAGAAACACTGGAGGGACCCAAGACCAAACAGGACAGCCTTACACTGCTTTATAAAATAGCAAACTGCAAAGCTGCTGTGGTCTGTGGAACCTATGCAGGACCAAAGGACTAATTTGAAATTTATTAAACAAAAAGTGTCAGTGTCAGTGGTATAACCGGTAGCACACTCACCTTTAGTGCTGGGTAACCAGAATCCAGGTAACTGGACTGCTGAAACTTCAGTGCAGCATTTCAGTTTACTCACTCCTGAGTGTGTTGTCCTTCAGAAGAGACGTTAAACTGAGGTTCCATTTGCTTGAGTGAGTGGTAGGTCAGGTGGATGTAAAAGCTCCCAAAAAAGCTTCTCAAAAAGAGTAGGGGAAGTCCCTGTACCTCTCAACCTCTTAAAACAAAATAATCTGGACAGGCCATAAAAACTGAGAGAACAAGCTCCCAAAAATGGACAGTTTTTAAATATTGCTCTTATAAACATAGAATGCTGACAGAATAGTAAGTCTTGTATTAGCTTACATTTTTTGAAAGTCTGAAACTCAAATGTTTTCTATTATTTTCTGACTTCAGTCCTCAGTAATTTGTCAGAAAGCCAAAACTTTTATGAGGAAGACAGACCAAAAATATGACACAAAAATCTGAAAACATTTGAGGGGTGTAGTCCCTGATGCCCTGACCAAATTACCTTACCAGTATAATGTCCCCTAAAATGTGGTCAGCCGACTAGTGGGACTAACCCAATCAATAAAGAAAAATACAAATAAATGAAATAAAAATATTTTGTATATATTGTGTTTTTGTAGGTTATATTATTTACATGTTTAATAAAAACTTAAAAAAAAATCTATAATAAAGTATAGGAATGTTCTACCAATGATCAAAAGCCATATCATGAACTCCATGTATTACTTTCTATTGCAGAATGAGCAATATTTACATTGCCACCTTGACTGGAGAATGAATGTTCTCCAGCAAGGTGTTAATATACAGGTAAAGCCTGCTGAAAAACAAGTCCACCTCTTCATGGAAGCATATTAAGTTTGCTAGCAGTACTTTTCTGTTTAATGAGCATAAAATAAAGAGTTAAATTTAAAGAAAAATGTGTGCGTCTGTATATGTCGGTGCGAGCATGAGAAAGAGAGAGGGACTGTGCTGACTGCTGCACTGCAGGCATTCCAAAAGCCGAGATCCTTTAAAGTAAAATGCATTAACATTTGTTTGCTTGGAATTATTGACTGGCTTTAACCCTCTGTGATGTACCAAGAAATGGATTGAGAGAGCAGCACTGTGCAGCAAAAATCATGGACAGTAAAAGGGGGGGGGGGGGCAGTTCCACTTTTTTTTTCTCTTTCATTTAATCAAAACTAGACATCCAAGGATATGTTCTCTCAGCAAACTGTATGGAAGTGTTGTCATTGTGTGTTTGTGTGTGTGTGTGTGTGTGTGTGTGTGTGTGTGTGTGTGTGTGTGTGTGTGTGTGTGTGTGTGTGTGCGTCTATGTGTGTAAATCTTTTTTCTGAATCTATGTGTGTTTATATATATATATATATATATATATATATATATATATATATATATATATATATATATATATATATATATATATAAATACTTGTGTGTGTGTTTGTGGATGTATCAGTCTCTCCTTCTGAATAAGTGTTTTATGTGTTTGTGTGCATTTGTGTGAAAGTGAGTGTGTGAAGTCATTAAAAATCTATATCACCTGTATTTTGGATGTCAAATAATTCCTCTAAAAATAATTACATATACTATTGCAAATTTGATACATGAGATGGAGTAACGATTTTTTTATTTATTTTACTTATTTTATTTTACATTTGTTTAGCAAGAGTGTCTGACTGGGCCAAAGGCCCATTTTCAGCAGAGGCCCAGGGAAAAAAAGCTCCAATACAAAATGTTAATATCACATGTAGAAAAAAAATATCATATAGCAAGTCACTTATAAAAGATCATATATGAAAATAATTGTTACACAGTATCAAAAATATATGAATTACAAGTATGTAAATTAACATATAAGCTGATGTTAGTATGAACTAAGACAGAACATGGGTAGACTGATTGGCATGAAGTCACAAATCAGACATCTGTATTGCTTTGTCAATTGTCTTGTGTTTTTTGTAAATATGTATATATATATAAAAAAAACTGGGCTTCGGTTATACTCACGGGAAAAATTAAAGCTTAGAAGCAAGGTAAGTGTGGTGCTATTCAGAGCAAGGAATGGTCATCCTGGGGTAGTGCAGGAGCAGAGGAATTTGTTGGTTAGGTGCTCCTTGAGGAGCAGTTGGAATTTGGAAGAGTTAGCAGTGTTAAGTATGTGCTGGGGAATGGAGAACAGGGAATCTCAAAACTGTTTTTGGCTTTAGTAACCATTAGTAGAAGTTTTCTGGATGACTGCTGGGATCTATTGTTAGAGTAAGGTTGAACTAAGTTTTTGAGGGCAGGGCAGTTGTCTGGATGGTGAATAATGGTGTGGGCAGTTGTAGGTTGAGAGATAAAAGATTTGGCAATCTGATCCACTTCAGTTGGTGGAGAGCTGAGCAATGCTGAGATCTATTTGGGTGGTTAGTAGCAAATCTGGTTATTTTATTGTAGCATGCCTCTAATTTGTTTAGGTCTGATTTTCTAGGGTTTTCAAAAATGGGGGAGGTATACATCAGAGTGGATAGCAGATGTGTCCTGGCAATAGACTGTCTGGATTGGCTCTGTACAGTGAGCCAAGTTTGATGTGGACCTTTTTGATGGATAGGGCTATGTGTTTGTCATATTTTAGGGAATTGTCAGTAGTGACGCCTACCAGTTTGGTACGGTAAACAGGTTCAATTTTGGTGTTGTTAGTGGAGTGGATGATAAAAGGGAAGGGGATCTCAGATGAGTTGTTATTTGAGAACAGCATTAGTTATATCTTGTTTAAGTTAAGTATGATTTGGTTATCAGAGAGAGTGTTCTATGTCTCTAAGGATTTTTGGGTTCTATGTAGGAGCTCAGGAAGAGAGAGAGCTGTGCATATGAGGGAGGAGTCATCCGCATATTGTACGATGATAGCTAGGTGGGTGGCAATACTGAGTTTGTTTTGAAAAATAGCAGAGTAGTGGTCCAACAATTGAGCCTTGTGGGAAACTGAGACTGGTAGTAGGAACAAGAGAAATTTTTCCACTTGAGTGCTTGTTGGCATTCAGAAAAGTAGCTGTGAAGCCATGATATGGTTGATTGGGAGAGGTTTAATGCAGCTAGTTCGTTGAGAAGTTTTGTATGGGATACCATGTCAAAAGCCTTAGTCATGTCAAGGAATATAAATGATATGAATTGACCATTGTTTCTAAGCTGGTTGACTGTATCTGTTAAGCTTATTAGAGCAATTGTGGTACTGTGGTTTGGTCTAAAACCATGCTAGGAGTTGGAGGGAAGATTATTGTTTAGTAGATAGGGCAAGAATTGTCAATGTATGCATTTTTCGAGAATTTTGGCTCGGGGTAGTATTGCGATTAGCCTATAGTTTAAGAATTCAGTGGCTGCGCCTCCTTTATGCAAGGGGATGATATGAGAGATTTTCCAAAGTTTGGGGCTGTATTGTTCAGAGATAGAACAGTTGATCAGTAAGGAAACTGGAGAAGAAACAGAGCCTGCCTCCAATTTAAGAAATTAATTTGGGGAGTAGGTCTGCAGCAAGTGATGTAGGTTTTAGTTTATGTAGGAGTTTATTTATGGAGCTAGTCTGAATTGGACTAATAAAAAAAAACTTGGGATGAGAAGCAGAGCTGGTGGGAAGAATTAGTGGGATATTGTAGTCATTTTTTATTAGGGACAGTACTGAAGCTATAAAGTGGGTGTTAAATTGGGTAGCTATGGTCTCGGTGGTATTTGGGGAGGTGGGGTTGGGGTTGTGCATTATCCTAGGTTTAATAGTTGTTTTATGGTGCCCCAGAATTTTGGGAGGTTGTTTTGATGTTTTTGTTGGATTGTTGTATAGTATGATTTTTTTTTGTCATTTTTGATTTGTTTTTTTTTTGGCTAAATTTCTTAACTGACGATAATTTAGAAGGGAATTTTTGTTTTTGGTTATTTAGGTTCATAGGTTCATAGGCTGGTACTAGGCTATCAGCCCTAGGGCCTATACAAGCCTATCCATAACAATTCCCTGGCTATTTCTTCCCACTCTATTTACTTCCCTGGACCCCTGTCTAGCAGGGCAACTGACGTGATCCCCGGGGTGAATTTCCTTTCTCCCATCCAATCGTCAAGGTTCCTTTTGAAGAGGGCCAAAGAGGCACTCTGCTTGACATGTATGGGCAATCTATTCCAGAGTCTGGGGAGTCTCTGGGTCAGGAACCTATCCCTTCAGCATGTTTTGTTTATTGTGATGACAAGGTTTAGATCCCTGGAGCGTGTGGCTCTGAGGGATTGGGATTTCTTTAAGAGTAGCATGTCCAACAGCTCTGGGTTTGACATGGCCTTGTATGTTAAGCAGAGATTGCCTCTGAGTAGACGATATGCGACAGACTATAGCTGGAGTTTTTTAAGGCGGTCAGCATAGGGCATCTGCTTTAGGCCTGTGATTCTTTTAGTGAGGTATTTCTGCGGCCTTTCCAGTTGTTGCAGATGTCTTGAGAGGTACATACCAAACGGGGCATTATATTCTATAATGGGTCTAATGAGGGATGAGTACAGTGGGACAATGACCTCCTTTTTTCTGGATGAAAAGCCCTTAGTGATGAGGTGTGCCACATAGAAGGATTTCCTGACTGTTCTGGCGATGTGGTTATCGAAGGTGAGACCACTGTCCACCTGTGTCCCTAAGTCTCTTATCACACTTTCGGTGTTTAGTGTACTGCCACCTATATGGTAATTCATGGGTACATGTTTTTTCCCAAAGGGGATAACTATACATTTCTTGGCATTGAGCTTGAGCCCATGGCTCTGGCACCAAGCATCTGTTTCTGTAAGGCCCTTTTGTAGAATATCCACATCATTTGGGGATTCAATAATGGCTCCCAGTTTGCAGTCATCTGCAAACTTTTTATCCAGAGTCCCTTAGTGTTGGCCTGTACTTCAGAGAAGTAGATGCCAAACAAGAGCAGTCCCAGGACTGAACCCTGAGGTACTCCACTTGTCACTTGTCTGGAGCTGGATTTGGAGTTGGCTACTTTTACAGTGTGGATTCTATCAGTAAGCCAGTTAGCAACCCATTGGGTGACATAGGGATTAATGCCCAGCTTAGTAAGTTTATCTATGATTCCAGAGTGGGGGATGGTGTCAAAGCCCTTGGCAAGGTCTAGATAAGCTGTGTGGACCACCTTACCCTTGTCCATGGCTCTGGAGACTGATTCAAATAAGTCAATCAGGTTCGGGAGACAAGATCGGCCCTTCACGACCCAAACTGGGTGGGGTCCAGTGTTTGAAGGTTGCCAATGTCTTTGTTTATAAGTTCCATGATAATAGGCTCCATGGCCTTGCAGATAAGGCTTGTCAGACTGATGGGATGGTAGTTTCCGGGATCCAAGGTGGATCCCCCCTTGTGGAGTGGGATAACTGTAGCTCTGCGCCACTCAGTGGGCACAAAACCTGAGGTGAGGCTATGATTAAACATGACACTTAGGTGAGGTGCCAGTTCATATTGTAGTTCATGTAGTACACAGCCCGGAATGTCATCTGGTCCCATGGATGCTGTATTCTTAGCTTTGGAGAGTGCGTTTTTTACCTGTGTGGCCGTTATTACCGGAATTTGGCAATATTCCGGTAATTTGATAGTGTGAACAGGCTCTATCTCTTTGTTTCATGAGTACTTTTGTATCTTTTGTTAGCAAGAGGATTGGTTTTGGTTTTACACCAAGTTCGCAGATGATTGCAAGCTGGGAGCCATAATCGACTCTCCGGCCGACACAAGCATCCTCCAGAAGGGTCTTACAGAGACGGATACCTGGTGTCAAAACCATGGCCTCAAGCTAAATGCCAAAAAGTGCATAGTCATCCCTTTTGGGAAAAATAAAGTGCCCACAAACTACCACATAGGAGGTAATCCACTAAGTATGGAAGAAGTAATTAGGGATCTGGGGACCCAAGTAGATAGTAACCTCTCCTTTGAAAAACCTTCTATATAGCTCACCTAATCACAAAAGGGTTCACATCTAGATCAAGAGATGTCATTGTGCCCCTCTACTCATCGCTCATCAGGCCCTTAATTGAGTGCAACGTCCCATTTGGGATGTATCTTACCCGACACCTGCAACAGCTGGAGAGACCTCAGAAGTGCCTCACCAAGAGGATCATTGGCCTCAAACAGATGCCCTATGCTGCTTGACTAAAGAAACTCCAGCTCTACTCAGTTGCTTACCGCCTACTCAGAGGCGATCTCTGCCTGACATACAAGGCCATGTCTAACCTAGAATTGATTGTCATGCTCCACCTCAAGAAAGCCAAATCCATTAGAGCTACACACTCCATGGATTTAAACCTCAGCACAACAATAAACAGGACATGCTGGAGGGATAGATTCATATCCCAGAGGCTTCACTCGCTCTGGAATAGAATCCCAGTTCATGTTAGGCAGAGCCCCTCTCTGACCCTCTTCAAGAGAAATGTTGATGAGTGGATGGGAAATTGTAAATTTACTCCTGGGATCACTTCTATGGCCCTGCTGGACAGAGGCTCGGGAATCTAGTCTAAAAGGGTGGCGAAGCCAACACATTCTGGCTAGGCTTATAAATGCCCTAGGGCAGATAGCCTAGTACCTATCTATGAACCTATGAACACAATTTTTGTCTAAGGGGGTGCCAGGTTGTTAAAGATATAAAGGACTTTATTATTGAAGTATTGGACCACATTTGTCTAACTACAGATGTTTTAGAGGGGTCCAGTCACATTATTTCAGGAGAGAGTTGAATATTTTGGGGGAGAAATTTTTTTTTTAGCTGCGGACATATTTATATATGATGTTTTTAGTAGGGCATATTCTGTGCCTGTGAATATAGGTGGGCGTATGGTCACTAAGACAGTCTGGGAGGCAACCAGAGTGGTGAAATAGGGAGGGCCTGTTTGTAAAGGGCCTGTTTGTAAGTGTCAAATCCAGGATGGAATGCTTGTTACTGTGCTTGTCAATTCTGATTGGGGAGTAGATTATTTGAGAGAAACCAAAGAAGTTAATAAAGTTGTTTGGGTTGTCAGAGATGCAGGTAGACCAGTCTTGGTTAAAATCTCCCAAGATGATTGTTTCTTGGTTAAATGTGGAGGCAGTCCAGCAAAGAAGGTTTTCAATTGTGGAGGTATTGTTACCCGGGGGGATATAGGCTACTATTATGGTAATACTTCTGTTACTGTTTAGCTGGAGGTGGGAGACTAATATTTCTGACTTGGTAAGATCTGGGGGTTGCTATCTATATGTTCCAGGGTAAGCACATCCTTGTAGATAATGGCTATGCTGCCGCCACATTTATGAGCCCTGTCAAGTCTATGGCTATTCTATCCTTGGGCTAGGATTTTACTGTCTTGAAAATGGATGTATTAGTTCTGACAGAAACACTGTCCTTATGGAAAATTAAATAGGGAGTTTACATGAGAATGCTAGCAGTTCTGAAATTCATCTGGCTGAAGTAATCGCCACTAAGAAAATTGTTCTCCAAATTAAATATTTAATATCTATCATGGCCACAGGTTCAAAAGGGGTTGTATCAGAGTTTGGAGCCTGATAGTAATATTCTATGGAGGAACTGGATCTTTACTGGGAGGACGTAACAGAAACGTCCCCTCTTAGAAAGATTTTTGAGGATTTTAAAGAGGAGGCTACTGAAGTATCATCGTGTCCAATATGAAAATTGTAAATTGCTGCCATTTGAACTTTGATGGTAGAATAACTAGAATCTTTTTTACATTTGCTGTAATAAACCTTCTTTGTAGCAGGCTTCTGGCAAGCTGATAAAATCGCAACAACAATATTGGGAAACCTGGCATCTAAGTTAGTTTCATATCAGTCTGATCCACAGGAGGCAAACTGGACAGGTGAGATAGAAGATCTGGATACTGATCCAGCATCCAAGGAGAATGCACTAATGAAAGGGGAGCCAGAAGTGGGCAAAGAAAATTACTTTGGCCTTGCAGTGTTTGGCTCTTTGAATTAATATGTTCATAAGATTTAATGGGGGAAAGTCATAAAGAAGGCCCGGGTGCCAGTTGTGGACCACAACTTCCCTTGGGGATTGTTCCCGGGGAGGGACTGGGGCAAAGTAGCTGCTGCACTTATTGTTGAGATAGGAGGCAAAAAAAGTCACAACAAGTTTGCCCCAGTGGTGGAAAATTAAAGTTGCCACTCCTGGATTGACGGACCACTCATAAGGAGTTAGGCTAGTCTTTCTCAATTTGTCCACCAGAACAATGGAAGACCCCAGGATGTGCATTGCTATCAGAAAATGGTATAAAGACATTTCCCCCTGCCAAAGCCTCTTGACACAAGGGGTAAGAATGGGTTTCTCCTTGTTTGTTGATGTACCAAATGACAATTACCATTTTTTATATCATTTAGATGTTCATACATTCTTTCTCTAAACTTTCTACAAATTTTTCCTATATAAAATACAGGACAGTGCAGGCATTTTGCAGCATAAACAACACTTTTAGACTGACAAGTAAAATGACCATGTATATTACACTGGTAGTCACCCAGCTTGAATTTCTCCCCTGCTCTAATGACATTGGGGCACTGCCTACACATTCCACATTTAAAGCTTGCAGAGGGCCTGTTATTATGTTCTTGTCCTATCCAATTGTTTTCTAGTAGATTTTTAAACGATAAAAATGGTAGAAGTACAAACGCATTATCTAAACATGTAACTGAGTACAAACGCATTATCTAAACATGTAATTGAGTACAAACGCATTATCTAAACATATAATTGAGTACAAATGCATTATCTAAACATGTAATTGAGTACAAACGCATTATCTAAACATATAATTGAGTACAAACGCATTATCTAAACGTATAATTGAGTACAAACGCATTATCTAAACATATAATTGAGTACAAACGCGTTATCTAAACATGTAATTGAGTATAAACGCGTTATCTAAACATATAATTGAGTACAAACGCATTATCTAAACGTATAATTGAGTACAAACGCATTATCTAAACATATAATTGAGTACAAACACATTATCTAAACATATAATTGAGTACAAACGCGTTATCTAAACATATAATGGAACATAATGAACATGGATTTGGTTTCTTTGTCCTGCAGCAGATAGTTTTAGACAGCCAAGGGAAGGTTTTACCAGAACACTTAGAATTATGTGAACTAAGGTGGCAACTTAAGCTAAATGCATTTGGTATCCTGGCTTGAATGAATATACTAGCATAAACTGTTTGCTAAAACTCAGGCACTTTGAGGGTTATTAGACTTTTTAATTATTTTATTGTTTTTGTGTTTGAATAGTAATATTCAAATCTGGCTTATCCAGGTGTTTTTTCTTCTGAAGAAGTCCCATGTAATTTTATGGGTGATGAAAGCGCCTAACGGTTCTTGTGGTTGTATCCAATAAAGAGAACTGCTTCTATTTGAGGTCCTGTCTTTGGCTACATTTCTTGTTCTTTTGGAGTTTTATTGTGTGTTCCTGGTTTTCTAGTCCTGAGGTATGGATGGAAATAGCAGCACTGATGGTATCCAACAGGATGGTTTGTAATCCAACGGTAATCTAATCTCTTTACTACAACAGGTTAGCCAGCAATTGACAGATCAATCTCACCATATCAGAGCTCTTGGACTCTCATTAAGTGGCAATTATGGTATGAGCTCGAGTTTGGGCTTACCATTAACACAAGCCACACCTGCTACTTCTGGTGAGAATGTACAGCCAAGTAATTCAACCTCCAGTGAAAGAATGAAAACATTGGGGGACTGGAAGCACAACCAGTTTTCTTTTCACCAGAATGCTGATGTGTATCGACAGCAATCGAATAGCACCAATGATAATATGGGCTTGACATTTTTGGACAGTCTAAAATCATTTGACAGTGCACTGTTAAAATACAAAGAATTACAGTTGGAGAATAGTTACTTGCAGATAAATATTGAACTAAAACAAGTTCCCAAAGGGTTGAGACTGTGGTATTACCCTAATGGTGGCTTGACAGACCCTGGTTTCATTAGAGATTTGCATGGTATTTTCGATAGGGCAGGCTTGGAAATAATGCAGCTGTGTTTGTTATTCCTAAAGTGTATTAGTTCTGGTTTATGCACTTGGGCTTCAGGCCAGTTATTTTACATTAAGAAGGTTCGCGGTCTGCACTCTTGTGGGAGGAGAGGCTGGACTCTGCCCTTCTGAGCTGGGAATTTCTGGTTAAAGGTTTATAGTGCCTGCATATCTGAACTGTTTCTTACTGAAATTGGTACACCTTGTTTGCTGTAGCATAGACTAGATCCAGGCCTGCTGAATCTAGCTTTGTTTGTATGCTTGTTGTTTGTTTGCTTGTTATTTCCCTGGAACGCTAATTCCACCTAAAACGCGGCTTCTCAGTGCTTCTGTGGATCCCTAGTGATATCTGCATTGCTTACTGTATTTATTTCCTTGTTTCACTTGAAAGAAAGTTACTGTTTGTCGTTTTTGCATTTAAGTTACCTGTAACACATTGCACTTAAGTTACCTGGCACTTGCTCACTAAAGCAATTATATAAGTCAGCACTAAAAATTAAAAGCACTACATCCTCACTCCTCATTGGCCCTTGTTTTCAATTATAAAGGAATTCCCAATGTTATTCTAGCATGTCCAAAGGTCAGTTGTCAATCTCCTCTCCGGTCCAGCTGGTGAACCTGGGAATCTTGAGGCAATGTTACAACTGCCTCATATACAGAGACAACCCTCTCCTCCTCCCAACAAATTCCAACACATGTGAGAGATGCAACCATATAGCCAAACTGGAGGCTACGCTCTCTCAACTCAGTACTGGCATAACCAGTCAGGAGGAGAAGGAAACCACACTCACTACAATTCCAGTCTCACATAGACCTACCACGACAGCAAACCAAACACATAATCACACAAAAACATACTCGGAGGCTCTAAATAAAGATCTGCCTAAGCAGCAGAGACCTCCAAAGCAGACACCCAAGCAACCGCTACCCCAAAACAAAACACGTGCAACACATATCTCACAAAGCCAGTGTGCCGAACAGTCACAGCCCTTAAGGCTAAACAACACACCTGATACACTTGTGATAGGGGACTCTATCGTCAGGCACACTGACATCCCGCTCACCAGGCTGAACAAGGAGAAGGTCACGGTGAGCAGCCTGTCGGGCGCTAGGATCCGCCACATAACACAAGCACTCAGGTCATTCCAAGGCAAGTACAAATATGACTCAGTCATTGTCCATGCTGGTGTGAATGACCTAAGACGTACCTCCCTGGACTACATGAAAAGAGACACAGAGGAGCTCTCTGAGCATGTAGCCTAGGCCGGTATGTCCCTGACCTTGAGTAGCATCTTAACCTCACCAAGAATGATGCCACAATATGAAGACAAGATGATCAATTTCAACAACTGGCTTAAGTACTGGTGTCATTCAAAGGGGATCCAATGCCTGTCAGCCTGGGATGATATGCTCGTCAAGCCATGATGCTTCGCTAGGGATGGCTTGCACCTGTCACCCCTGGGCTTTTGGATATTGGCAAAGGCTCTTGCTACCCCCATAGTGCCTTTTTTAGGCAAGGCTCAAAAGGCAAACCCACCTCCATAGGTATCACAAGGGATAAGAAACTAAGAGTAATGCTACTCAATGCCAGAAGTCTAAACCTCAAGATGCATGCACTTGAAACTCTCCTTAGCATGGCGAACATCGATATCTGTGCAGTAACAGAAACCTGGTTCAGGGCTCCCAAGAGCACCATAGCACTACCAGGTTATACCTCATACCATGCTTTTCGGCCCCAAAACTTGGACCAAACCACAAAAGGAGGGGGAGTATCGATATTCATCAAAGATACCCACACCTCCAGGTTGGTGGCAAAGCACGAAGCATCAGAGACTATCCATGTGCAACTAACAGTGGGTAAAACTGCCTTCCAGTTTATAGCCTGCTACAGACCACCATCCCAAACCCAGGAACCCCATTCGGCCTTCCTGAGAACACTGGAAAATATGAAGGTCTCTCCAAACACCATTATATTGGGCGACTTCAACTACCCAAACATAGACTGGGAGCATTACTCTAGCTCCAACACCCTAGCCCAAAGGTTCTTAGAATTCATAAACTCAAATGCTATGGAACAACTTGTTACTATTCCCAGAAGAGGAGAAAACATACTGGACCTGATCATCACCAACATGGGGACTCTATGCTCCAGACCAAAAGTGTATCCCTCACTGGTAAGATCAGACCATAAACTGATCTCACTGGATATTCACATCCCGACCCCATCCCCTGCCCAGAAAACCACAGTGAAAAACTTCTCTAAAGCAAATTTCACACTCCTCAAAACTGAGGTGGAATCCTTCAAAGCCCCCGAGCCTGTGGAAAATATGGCCCAGACCGCAGAATCCTTTATAAATGCATTCTATGAACACCTTCAGGAATGCATGGACCATGCAATCCCAAATAAAACCAAGACCCAATCCTCCAAAGGCAGACGTCCTGTCTGGTGGACCCCAGCCATAAACAAACTATACAATAGAAGGAGGAAGCTACTACATGATAGAGCAAAATCCCAAAAAGGGAAGGCATCTCTGATCAGTATTAGCAAAAAACTAAGAGCACTCATAAAATCGTCTAAGGCCAGCTTCGAGAGAAAAATTGCACAGGACACTAAGGATAATCACAAGGCTTTCTTTAGTTATGTTAGGAACCTGGATGGGAATTCCCAGATATGCTCAGAATTAGTCCAAAATGACAAAAAATACACCGAACCCACAGACATTGCCAACATCCTAGCTGACAGGTTCAGCAAACTCCCCACCAAAAGGGCAAATATCTATCCCAGCAGAGTGCTGCCCCCCTGACATCACAGATGCTCAGGTAAGAGCCACCCTCTCCAAAGCAAAAAACACAGCATCAATGGGACCAGACGGTGTCCCGGGCTGCATCCTACATGAACTCCAAGAAGAGCTAAACCCAAACATAAAACTACTGTTCAATCTCAGCCTTACTACAGGATATGTACCCAAAGAGTGGCGTACAGCAACAGTGGTCCCTCTCCACAAAGGTGGTGCCTCAACGGACCCTGGAAACTATCTCCCCATAAGCCTGACTAGCTTGATCTGCAAAGCTATGGAAAGGATCATCATGGACCTCATAAATAAAGATATTGGGGACCTACAGACACTGGATCCTACCCAGTTCGGCTTTGTTAAGGGCAGATCCTGCCTCTTAAACCTGGTCGACTTCTTTGAAACAGTCACCAAGGCCATTGAAGAAGGGAAGGTGGTCCACACAGCCTACCTGGACCTTGCAAAAGCCTACGATACAATACCCCACTCGGGCATTATAGATAAGCTCACCAACTTAAATATAAACCCCTATGTCACTAGATGGGTTGCAAACTGGCTCAAGGACAGAACCCACATGGTTAGAATTGCTGGAGCCATGTCAGACTCCAAACCAGTTACAAGTGGCATCCCACAAGGCTCAGTACTGGGACCTCTCTTGTTCGGTATATATTTCTCGGAGGTACAGGCCAACATAGAAGGACTGTGGCTGACCAAGTTCGCAGATGATTGCAAACTGGGCACCATAATCGACTCTCCAGCTGACACAAGCATCCTCCAAAAGGGCCTCATAGAAACAGACAACTGGTGCCAGAGCCATGGCCTCAAGCTAAACGCCAAAAAGTGTATAGTCATCCCCTTTGGCAAAAACAAAGTGCCCACAAATTACCACATAGGTGGTAATCCATTAAGTGCAGAAGAAGTAATTAGGGACCTGGGGACCCAAGTTGATAGCAATCTCTCATTTGACAACCATGTGGCCAAAGTGGTTAGAAAAACATTTTATATAGCCCACCTAATCATGAAGGGATTCACATCTAGATTAGGGGAGGTCATTGTGCCTCTTTACTCATCCCTCATCAGGCCCATAATCAAGTACAATGCCCCTTTTGGGATGTACCTTACCAAACACCTGCAGCAACTGGAAAGACCCCAAAAGTACCTCACCAAGAGGATCAAAGGGCTCAAACAGATGCCATATGCTGCCCGGTTAAAGAAACTCCAGCTCTACTCAGTGGCATACCGCCTGCTCAGAGACGACCTGTGCCTGACGTATAAAGCCATGTCCAACCCGGAATTAAGGGACATGCTGCACCTCACAAAATCCAAATCCCATCGAGCTACACACTCGAGAGACTTGAACCTCAGCACTGAAATAAATAGGACATGCTGGAGGGACAGATTCATAACCCAGAGGCTCTCTTCACTCTGGAATAAAATCCCAGTCCAGGTTAGGCAGAGTCCCTCATTGACTCTCTTCAAGAGGAATCTTGATGAGTGGATGGGAGATCATAGGTTTACCCCGGGTATCACTTCTGTGTCACTGTTAGACAGAGGCACAGTATACTAACCTCGAAAAAGGGCATAGCAAAATTAATTTAAAATGGGTGGCGAAAGCCAAACATACTCTGGCTAGGCTTATAAATGCCCTAGGGCAGATAGCCTAGTATGAACCTATGAACCTATAATGATTAAAAACAACTTAACTGCTATGGACAATCTCAACAAAGAACTTGAGGTTATTGATGGTGCTTTAAAGAGGGATGTTCTCTTTGAGCACTACAAAACGAACTATGATAATATTTTTTCCAAGATTGATAAGATTTATAATGATATATTTCTTAGGAAATTGAAGAAAATCAACAGGGACTTGGAAGCATATCAAAATGATTGTGCCTACCCAAAAGGAACTGGTAACCATAGTAACAACCCCACTTCTGCCAATCACGATCATGGGAATCATGAGTCAGAGATGACAACACCACAAAGGTTTCAAAGGCAGCAAAATGCACCCAGGCCTAACACTTATGCTGAAATCACTGAAGGGGTGAGGAAATCTGAGCGTTTAAAGAAAAATTCCGAATTTAATGAAAGAAACAACTACTTAGGGGATTTTCAACAGCGGCAGGAGACTAGTAACAGGAATGGCAATTATTTAGCCCAAGAAGCATGACCAAAATGGAAACATGGCAGTTGACAACAGAACAAAACACTAAAAAACTTGGAAATTTTAAATGAAGGTAAAAATGACTTTATAAGTGACTTATTTTGTGACTTTAATGCTGAAACAAGTAATATTAGTATTCCCACTGATATTTTGAGGGGTTTTAGCTATGTAAATTAACCAACTCAGAGCCACTGGATCAACTCTGAAAAAATCAGCTGGTTAGAAAGCAAAAAAAGCAAATTAATACATATAAATGAAAAAGAGATTTCAGTCCGGTGATTAACCTTTGTATCATGTGGCAAGCCACCCAAAACCAAGCAGGATACTTTCTGTTTAGATCATACATTTCTATTTTGGCTTATACCATGATTGTGATGTAACTGATGGTATATGGTCGAAACCAATTGCATTTACAAGGATAAGTCTAATGTATTTTATAGAATACTGTTGACAGCGGTAAAAGTACATAAGGAGATAAGGGGAACAAAGTAAAATTTCACCAAAGTCATTTATAAGGACCGGTTTTCTGCTAGCAGGCCTCCATGGTTAAAGCATATAATTACATTCCTCATCCATGGCACTATTAAGCAAAGCATTCTAAAGGCGCAGTACAGAACACAGTTACAACACTATTTCAGATGTCTGTAGATTTTTCTGAAATACTTTAAACTTCCATATGTACTTTTCATGGTACAAAATATAAATAAACATCAGCATCTTAGTTGTATAATGAAGGAATCACTGACAAAGGCTCCAGATCAGATACGGTTTTAAATATTGGCACTATTAATTTGGAAAATAGACAAAGGGAAATAAAATAACATGCATTTTCTTGAGTAAAAGAAGCCTATAATTATAATGGTTGTCATCATTTAATGAGTGCAAAAGAAAATGCAGCTTCTCCCCTACAAACTGTAACCTGTAAAAAGAGCCTGAGTGCCCATCATCCATGTGAGTAATTTCCCCACCTGTACATGGATTGCACTGCTGATGCTTGATAAGGGTGATAAAAGTCAAGGCTCCTATTTGTGTACAGTAAAACTCATAACTATAAATTGATAGTTGGAATCATTAAACTCAGCACTTCAAAATTACATTTTATGAGACAAAATTACTATCAGTAAAGGAAACTACATGACACATGCAGCACAAGTGTATGTTTTATTTGTACAAAGTCTTCATATCTTCAAGTAAGATTGAATCAGAGAGAATTGCACTATAAAATATGTCTGTTTCAATTGCTTTTTGCCTCCTCTTCCTTTTCCTTTACCCACCTCCTTTACAAACATTTTTTTGAAAGTAACCAATCATTTTACTTGATCAGAAAAGCTGTCCATGTTAGGCAGGGGTCTATATCACTTCATCAATGTTTACTTACCTCAAACAGCTATTCATTGAACTGAAATCATTGAATGGCCCTTCCCTGAACATTCAAATCAGCGAATGTTTTTTCTCATGGTAAGAAATCACTTGGCCGGCATACCTACCAACACATATGCAACAGTACATCAAACCTACCAAAGTGGGGGGGGGGCTACAACCCCCATGCCCCCAATTATATATACCAATTCAGAGATTGCACTACAGTGGGGAAAAGGGCAAATTTCAGTATGTTCGCCAAGTGACTTTCTTACCTGGGAAAAACATTTGCTGATGTGAACATTCGATGAAGAGCCATTCGATGATGTCGGTTTGATGAATAGTCATTCCAGGTAAGTAAACTTTGAAGAAGTGATATAGACATGTCAGGCAGTGATAACAACTATATTTTCACTGTCATTGTATTTTATAGCATTAAATGTCAGCATTTATTCAAAACAATGTACTGCGTGTATTGCTTCTTAGTTATTTGCAATTTTAACTTTTTGTTAATTCAGGATAATAAAACGGAATTATTAGCATTAAAGTATTATTATACTTCTATGATTTATTGTCATAAAATACACAAAAATTTAAAACACATTTAATTGTGCTGGCTCAAAATGCATGCATAACTTTACAGAAAAATATGCACTTTAAGTGCAATTCTTAGAAGATAATAATATTTTACATTTACTACACATACATGACAAACAAAACAAAGGAAAGAAATATTTGCTTGTTTTTCTGCTATGACGGGAGCAGTATTTTAGTTATTTATGTTACTATGTAGGCTTATTATATAACTAATTAATAAGTACTATGTCAAGTAATGTATGTAGAATTAAAGCATCTTAAGCAATTGTTTTATATCATAGAAAACTGCACTGGAACAATTAAATAGCAACACTTGCTTATAGTTTCATTTTTCTTAATAAATTGCTTACAAAGTAAATGAGGCAGCCACAATCTGATTACTGAAAACACAATATTTATCACTTCTCAGCAATATTTTAATCAAGTTAGAACAACACCTTGCTTAAGGACTGGTTATTTAATAATGCGTACTTACAGTCCCACTTTAAATCTTCAAGTTTACTGAAGTTTAATATGTCACTCAAGCTGTATTATAGCATATACAGTCTTTTGGTCCCAGAAAAACTACACTGTTCATTGATTTCTGACTATCTGATCATGTTAAAATTTGATTATAAAGTTGGGTCTTATGCTTACATCTAAACCAATAAAGTAAAATAAGATAATTAAAAAGTGTCTTGATGTTTGTTTTATTTTATTGCAGTTTTACATTTTTACATTTTACATTATTTTACATTTTTGTTTTACTTTAAAGTTAAGACCAGTTAGAAAAAATTGCTTTCCATTCATTGACAGCAAAGGAATTAGGGTCTATATTAAATCAGCAAATGCTTAATAAAGCGAATGCTGATTTATCGACCCCATGTACGTGAAAGCTTACAATCCCGAACATTTAGAACAGCGATTTTTTTTCCCAGGGAAAAAAAAAATTGCTGTTCCGAAAATGAAAAAAAAAAAAAAAAAAAACTTTAAAACAGTACATAAAGTGGGAGGCTTTGCCCCCCATACCCCCCTACTTAAATATACCAACTCCAAGATTGCACTACAGTGATGAAAATGGCAAAATAAAGGCGGCCAAGCGATTTCTTTCCCAGGAAAAGAATTTTGCCATTTCGCTCTTTCAAGTTTTATCAAAATGCATTCAAAAGAATGCTTCTTCGATCATATAATAGGGAACCAAGGAATTAAGCCTATCTAAAAGGAAGAGCAAACCTGCCTGGTGAACAACTGCCTTTAACAGGCTTTACAATAAGAGGAAGAAATTGCTGTCTAAGAGTAAGAGGGAGCAAACCCTAAACTGGAAACACTCCCTCCTCAGCTTAAACAAGCAAGTAAGACTTCTTGTGAAGTCCTGCAAAGTAAACTACAAGTCCAAATTAGCTTCCTCAACAAAGGACAACCACAAGGCATTCTTTAGTTACATCTGTAACCTAAAAGTAAAGGCCCAGATTTATGCAAAACTGGTCATTAGTGATGACACATATTCTGAGCCTGTGGACATAACTAACCTGTTGGCTGACAGGTTCTGTGAAAACTTTACTACCCTGTCGCACATACCCCATGACATCCCTATCACCTGTCCCCTTCCTTGTATCTCTAAAGAGCAGGTTGTAAATGCCCTCTCTAAGGCCAAAAACACAGCATCTATGGGACCTGATAACATCCCAGACTGCATCCTACATAGGCTCCAACATGAATTAGCAACACCATTGGGTAGTCTTTTCAATCATAGTCTAAGCACTGGCTTCATAACAACTGAATGGAAAACAGCCACCAGTATTCCCTTGCACAAAGGTGGTGCTTCCACTGACCCTGGGAACTATAGACCTATTAGCCTAACTAGCCTTATCTGCAAGGCCATGGAGTGAATCATCTTGAACCTTATCAACAAAGATATAGGAAATCTCTAAACACTTGAACCTACACAGTTTGGATTTGTCAAAGGGAGATCATGCCTGTTAAACCTGGTGGACTTCTTTGAGACAGTCACCAAGGCCCTGGATGATGAGAAATCTGTGCATACAGCCTACATGGACTTAGCCAAGGTATTTGACACTATCCCCCACTCAGGCATCATTGACAAACACATCCAAGTAGGCATCAACCCTTATATCGTTAGATGGGTGCTAACTGGCTCACTGATAGAACTCATATAGTCAAAATAGGAGACTCCGCCTCCACCAGCAGACCTGTAGCCAGTGGTGTTCCACAGGGGATCAGGCCTGGGACCTCTACTGTTTGGAATATATTTCTCTGAAGTACAAGTGAAAACTAAAGGTCTGTGGCTGACAAATTTTCCTGATGACTCAAAATGGGAGTGGTCATAGAATTTCCAAATGATGTCAACATCCTACAAGAGGGTCTTACACTAACAAATGATTGGTGCCAAGGTCATGGCCTTAAACTCAATGCAAAAAATAAGTTATTATTCCTTTTGGTAAAAGAGATGTTCCTGCTAACTAAAACATCAGTAGTAACACCTTAAGTACACATTCAGTGGTGAGAGACCTGGGCACACAAGTTGACAGTAACCTTACCTTTGACCTCCATATCTCCAGAGTGGTAAGAAGAGCATTGTATATTGTTCATCTCATAAGTAAGGTCATTGCCTCCATAAAAAAGAAGTTATAACCTCCCTGTACTCTTCCCTCATCAGGCCAATAATTGAGTACAATGCCCCTTTTGATAGGTACCTTTCTAAGCACCTGCAGCAACTGGAGAAACCACAAAGGTTCCTCACAAGGAAAATTCAAGATCTTCAGCATCTGTCCTATGGGGATCACCTGAAATCACAGTGACTTTATGCTGTTTCATGCAGACTGCTCAGAGGTGATCTCTGCCTTGCATACAAGGCAATCTCTGACCCTGGGTTATTGGAAATTGCAGCATATCCGTAAGTCAAATGGTACATGGGTTACTCGCTCTAAAGACCTTAAACTGGTGTGGGACATTAATAAAACCTGCTGGAGGGACAGATTTGTCTCCCAGAAGTTACCACACCTTTGGAACAGACACCCACTTCATGTCAAACCAGAGCACCTCATTGGCCCTCTTTAGATGCAATCTGGACAATTGGATGGGTGACCATAAATTCACCCTGGGGGTTTCCCCTTTGTTCTCTTGGACAGAGGCAATAGGTGCTGATCGTGGAAATGAGGGTAAGAACTTGGCTAGGCTTGTAAGGGCCCTAGGCCCATTAGCCTAGTAACTTCCTATGATCCTATGAACCTATGTGAGAGTAGAATTTCTTATTTAGGATAAACAGAATCAAAAGCGGAATAATTACTGGCAGCTGCCAGTGCTCTAAAACTACTGCTGTCATATGACTGTACTAGATTTCTCCCAATGACTTGCCCAGTCCTTGTTGTGTTAATAAGCTCAGTAGCTGTTGAGCTGCCCATCCCCACTAAAGCTCTTCCCAGTCTCATCTCATGTGCTTATGCTACTGGGCACTAAAGGATCAAACTGGGAAGGCACTCCTTAGCCTGTTAAAGCTTGAGCTATCTTCTCTTTATATCTTCCCATTCACTTAGTACACACTCCATCCCTGTCAACTGTACAGATTTTCGCAGAATGTCCAGATTTTTGCCTCATATTTTTGGTCCGTTTTTCATAAAACTGGTTTTCTGGCAAATTAGTGACAAGTCATTAAGGACTGAAGTTAGAAAATAATGAGTTTCGGACTTCATACCCTTCAGAAAATTTATGCCAACGCAAAACCTGTTATTCTGTCAATTTTCTAAGTTTTTAAGAGCAATTTTTAAAAATTGTCCATATTTTTGGGCCTTTGTCCCACTTTTATTTATGGCTTTGACCAGATTTCTTGCTCTAACAGGTTAAGAGGTATGACTGCAATACATAGAGTATTAACCCCTTTTTTCATCTTACTTTTAAAATCTGTTACATTTCAGACAAGAAAACCAATCACTGGCAGGCCTTTGAACTGCTACTCCCAAATCAGCTTGGGATTAGTGCTTCTGTTTGGCTCCTGATGAGAGAACAAGTGGCAGGACATTATTTCCTCACTTTACTAGAGATGACCAATCACTGGAAGGCCTGAACGCTGCTTCTTAAGAGTCGTATTGAGATTAATCCTACTTCTTTGCTTCCTGTGAGAGAAGGAACACAAGGACAGAGATTCCTGATGATCTCTGACTGGGCAGTGTTTTGGAAAATTCCAAACTGATCTGGTTACTGTTTTGCTGGGAGCCTCTTCAGTTTTAATTTTGGGCCTTTGGGCAACATTGGTTTCTATTGTGTCAAGCTGCTGTACATGCAATCCAGGGCATCTACCAAGAGCAGACTATAACAAGTGTACTGACCCCATCAACATCTGGTACAGTACTGCTTCTTATAAATCAGTTATGGATTAGTGCTACTGCTTTACTTCTGGTGAGAGATGGAGCAAAGAGTCATTGAATCCTAGCTCCATGCAGCTGTGTTGAGGCCACCAGTAGTAGCCAGGTAGTAGCCAACAGGTGAGTTGCCAAAATTCATAATTTTTAGCAGACAAAAATTCTTCCTTTCAATAAGTACTGCTTGATTAGCTACTATCTATGTATTTTATCTCTGTAAATAGTCTGTTTGTAATATGTAATGCTGGTATTATGTAATGCTGTATCTGCTTACCCTTGGAGCTTTTCTCCCTGGGCCTCCACTGAAAATGGACATGCATCCAGTCGGACTATCCCGGTCAACAAATGTAAAATAAATAAAAATAAATAAATATCTAACCTAACATTACAGTATAACCCTAAATACTTCTAACATAAATCTTCAACGTCTACTGTAATACTCTCCTTCCAACCCTTGAATACTGTGACAAGCCCTAGTCCTCCACCCTCGGGCAGCTTGGTTCGACAGTCTGTTCTCACATCATCTGTGGGGAGTCTGATCACATTAGGTGCTACAAGGCATTGTAGTAACTGCCTTATGCATACCAAATGTTTAGTGTGCTTCTACCAGTTGATAGTATGACCTGGACATTATTTACATATTTAAGAAATATGGAGACAAACCCATAAATTATGCAGAGACTGCAAAGGAAACCTTGCTGAAGTCTCCTAGAATACGCTCTAAAGTATCGCACATGCTGCAAGTCTGCAGAGTGCACCAAGTGTCACAGAGAAACCAGATCTAAGCCCAGAAGGTCAATAAGGCCTGCTTCTACTCAGGGACATGTTTTAGTAGTAGATGACTTTGTAATTAGGCATACAAACTCCACACTTACCAGACTGGACAAGAACAGGGTGACTGTAAGGTTTTTGTCAGGTGCCAGTATCTGTGATATCACAGGGACCCTAAGAGCTCTTCAGCTAGACAACTATGACTACCACCTTATAGTCACCCATGCAGAAGTGAATGACTTGGGTTGCTGCACCAGAGAGCCACACAGGGGGACATGATGGAACTTACAAAGCATGTGATAGAGGCAGAAAAGACCCTAGTCTTGATCAGCATCTTACCTTCACCAAGAATGATGCCTAGATGCCAAGACAAGATAAATGACTTTAACAATTGGCTAAGTAGTTAATGGTATTCAAATGGGATCCAGAATATGCTTACCTGGGATGAGACTGTACATACGATTTCCTGTTTTACTAGGGACGGCTTACACCTCTTACACCAGAGCTTCTGCATATTGGCTAAGGCATTTGCTGTCCCCATAGTGCCTTTTTTAGAAGGGGACAGTAAATGCCTTAGCCAATATGCAGAAGTCCTGGTATAAGAGGTGTAAGTGAAACAGTAGCACTAATCCATATCTGGTTTATAAGAAATACTATTGTCCCAGATGTTGATGGGGTCAGTACACTTGTTATAGTCTGCTCTTGGTAGCATTCCTGCATAGCAAACTCAAACTCATGTTTGCACAACATTGTGGTGGCATGACTCAAAATCAGAAGGCTAAACAGAAGGATGTCTGAACTTGAGGCCCTCCTTCAACTCATACAGTTTAAGTTAAATGACCGCACTCCCTCTATACCAGGGGTTAGCACCCATCATGCCTTCAGGCCCTTGGGTAAATGTGGGGGAGTATCTCTATTTGTCAAAAATATCATCACTTCATATCAAACTACCCACAATCCTAAGCTGGAGCTCCTGGAAATCTAAATCACTGTTAACAAATCCAACTATTACTTCACTGCTAACTACACTGGTTTACTATCAGAAGTTCGACATTACCTTTGTTGAAACGGGCAACTCCAGCTTCATTGTACTGAAACACACAATGCTGAATGTTAGCACTTGTTCCTGGCTCTGAATGGGAGGGACAGAGACTTTCAGAATTCAGTGTTTTCCAGTGTTGTGGGACTTCTGCGCTGCGAGTTTTGGTACAGTGAAGCCAGCATTGCCTGATTTGGTACAGGTAGTGTTGAACTTCTAATAGTAAACCAACTACAGATTCCTATCAATGTCCTCCAGAGATCATGAAAATTACCTTAACACTACTGAGGGGGTTAAATATCAAACCAAATACCTTCTTGCTAGGAGATTTCAGTTACTGAAGCATACCTACACTTCTATAAAAAGGATATGCACAACATTTTCTAGACTTTGTTAATGCCATTGTGCTGGAGCTTATTGTAAAACTACCCATAGAGGCTGTAATATCTTTGGCCTGTACAAACCTGTACCGCACCCCACATCTCCTCATTCCTGGTTAAGTATGACCACAAGTCAGTCAGCTTCTCTGTCAGGCCTGGTGGTACCACCCCACCAGCAAATGAAACCATCTTTAAGGTCTTCCCCGTAGCTTGTAGAAGACCTAAGCAAGATTCCCAACAATGCCCTGCTCTGACTTTTACCAGCACTTAAACTTCTGCATAGAAAATCCAGTACCTGTCTGCCCTAAATATAAAGGTAAATACAGGAATAAACCTCTCTGGTAGAACTCCCTTATTCATAAACTGTACAACAAAAGAAAGAAAATGATGGAAAAGTTGTAAAAAATTCCCATCCTTTTATCTTAGGCTCTAGAAAATGAAAAAAAAAACAGTATCAGCTTAAGGCCACTATAAATACCAAATAAACTAAAAATCCTTCTTCAGTTGTGTCAAGAAATTAATGAATAACGTCCAATCATGCAATCATGCAATGAGCTCGTCTATAATATGTTGTATTCCAGTCTCAAAGATATAACCAGTATATTAGCAGACAAATTTAGTGGCAACTTTACCCCACCTACTCACACTGTTGCCCCTAGTGTCCCTCTAAATTTAGTTACCCCTGAAATTAGCTTGGAACAAATCTTCAAATCCTTGTCAAACACTAAACATAACATTTCAGTGGGGCCAGACAATCTACTAGGCTGCGTTCTCTTGAGTGCCAAGTATGCATTATCAGAGCCTCTACCTAAACTGTTTAGCCTCAGTCCATCCACAGGGTCTGTGCCTAATGACTGGTGAGCAGCCAGTGTGATTCCCCTACACAAGTGTGGCCCTCTACAGATCCAGGCAATTGTAGATACATCAGCCTCACAGGCCTTATATGCAACACCATGTAACAAATCATAGCAAAATTCAGTTCTGCAGATGCAGTCAACCTAACTGGTCTAGACCCTTAGCCAGTTTGTTTTTGTGAAGGGCAAGTCCTTCCTCTTGAAATTGGTAAGCTTCTTTGAAAAAGGTTACATTGACTGAGGGCAGTGGTCACTCAGTGCACACAGCTTATTTTAATCTGACCAAGGCTTTTGACACTATCTATGCTGACAACCCCTATGTTAGTTATGAAAGTTGCTGGTACACTCTCTGAATGCAAAATTGTAACTAGTGGGATACCAGAGATTGGTACTGAGCCCTCCCTTGTTTTGCATTTGTTTTGCAGATATCAAATCCAACATCCTAGAAGTGACTGCAAGCCGGACACCGTTATCCTCTCATTCACGGATACCAAGTGGTTCCATGCTCAGAATACTGGAAATGGTCTCAAGTTAAGAGCAAAAATGTGCAGCATAGTAGCATTTGGCAAAAAAAAAAAAATTACCCACCTCACACGATCATAGGATTATAGGATCATAGGAAGTTACTACGCTATTGGCCCTGAGGACCTCACAAGCCTAGCGAAGAATTTAGCCCATGTTCCAACAAGTCAGCATCCAATGCCCCTGTCCATCAGGGACACAGGTGGAATCCCAGGGGTGTATTTTCTGTTCCCCATCCAGTTTACCAGATTGTGCTTAAAAAGGGATAATGAGGTACTCTGTTTGGCATGGAGAGGGAGTCTCTTCCACAGATGGGGGAGTCTCTGGGACACAAATCTATCCCACCAAGTCCTGTTGATGTCACAGACCAGGTTGAGGTCGCACATGTAGGTTACTCGAGTGGAGCTTGACTTGCAGATATGCAGCAGTCCCATCAAGGCAGGGACTGAGATTGCTTTGTATGCCGGACAGAGGTCACCTCTGAGGAGTCTGTAGGAGACGGAGTTGAGGGACAGATCCTTTAGCCTATCTGTGCAGGGTAGATGTTTGAGGCCCTGGATTCTGCTGATGAAGAACCTCTGTGGTCTGTCCAACTGCTGCATGCGCTTTGTAAGGTACATGCCCAAAGGGGAATTGTACTCAATAATGGGTCTTATAAGGGAAGAATACAGGGATGTTATGACCACCTTGTCCCTGGATGAGACACCCTTACTAATGAGGTGGGCCATGTAGAAATATTCCATACAACTGAAGCAATATGGTGGTTGGTCAGTTTGCTATCAACCTGGGTGCCCAAGTCCCTCATGACTGATTGAGTGTTTAGGACTTTGTTATTAGTGTGATAATTTTTGGGGGCATCACTCTCCTCAAACAGGAGGATGATGCACTTTTTGGCATTCAGTTTGAGGCCATGTTTCTGGCACCAGTCATTTCTTTGGGTGAGACCCTCTTGGAGGATGTCCACATCAATAGGGGAATAGATGACAGTGACCAAATTGCAGTTATCTGCAAACCTGGTCATCCATAGCCCACTTGGTTTTGGCCTGCACCTCAGAAAAGTATATCCCAAACAACAAAGGCCCCATGACCGATCCCTGGGGTGCACTGCTCATCACAGGTCGACTGTTTAAGGTGGCTTCCCCTATTTTGACTAGGTGGGTTCCATCAGTGAGCCAGTTTGCTACCCATATGGTAACACATGGATTGATGCCTAGCTGAGAGAGGTTATCTATTATACCTGAGTGGGGAATAGTATTGAAGGCTTTGGCCAGGTCAAGGTAGGTGGTGTGCACTATCTTCCCCTTGCCCATGGCTTTGGTGACTGTCTCAAAGAAGTTGACCAAATTTTACAGGCATGACCTCCCCTTGACAAAACAAAACTGTGTGGGATTGAGTGTTTGGAGGTTGCCAATGTTCTTGCTAATGAGGTCCATGATAATCAGCTCCATGGCCTTGCAGATCAGGGTAGTTAGGCTGATGGGTCTATGATTTCCTGGATTGGTGGACGCTACACCTTTGTGCAAAGGGAAGACAGTGGCTGTCCTCCACTCAGCTGGGACGAAGCTGGTTAGACTTTGGTTGAATAGGGTGCATAATTGTGTTGCACATTCTTGCCTGAGTTCAAGTAGGATGCAGCCTGGGATGTTATTGGGTCCCATGGAGGCTGTATTTTTTGCCTTTGAGAGGGCAGTGATGACTTTCTCCCTAAAGATAAGGGGAGGAGGGCAGGTGCTGGTGATGTCCTGATTTACTGATGGGAGGATGAGGGGGGGGTGAAGTTTTCACTGGTTGGCTATATCTACTGCGTTTGTGTATGTGGTGTCCTTGACCACCAGTTCTGAGCAGATCTGGATGCTTCCCTTGAGATTGCAGACATATGTGAAAAAAGCCGTGTGATTGTCTTTACTAGATGTGGCCAGCTGGGACTCGAAGTTTGCTTTGGAGGATTTCACTAGTGCTTTTATTTGCTTGTTCAGGATAAGGATAGATTGCTTCCAATTAGGCACCTGCTCCTTCTTGGTCCTGGGCAGTAATTTTTTCTTTTTATTATAGAGTTTATGTATTGCAGATGTCCACCAGACTGGTTTACTCTTCCTTGAGAAGGATGATTTTGTCTTGTCAGTTATTCTTGATTCCATGCAGCTATATAAATGCTTGCATAGTAGTTTGTTGTAGGTTTGGACATATGTGCCAGCTCCTATGAAGGGGGAGGGGCTATGAAGCTGTTTCTACCTTCCCTTAGGAGGGTGTAATCAGCTTTGGAGAAGTTTTGTTTGACCCTAGCAAGGGGGGGGGGGTGACTTTGAAAGTGACCACTTTGTGGTCAGCTCTTACCAGGGAGAATGACACTGTAGGGATGCTGCAGTGATTACTCATGTTGGTTAATACCAAGTCCAAGATATTTTCACCTTTTGTGGGGGTGTCAACCAGCTGGTCCAAGGCATTTGCAATGACAAAATCAAGGAATATCTGGGCCTTTGTGTTTTGGCATGAGCAGTTCTTCCAATCTATGGCTGGACAGTTAAAGTCGCCCAGAATCAGGGTAAAGGGTTGAATCTTGATTTTGAATCAAAGTAGGGGGCTTGTAACTAGTTATGATTTGAATATGGGTCCTGTCAAAGGTTAACTGCACCTCGAGTGTCTCCTGTGGGTCATACTGTTTGATCAGCCTGGAAGTGTGTATGTCTTTTATATATCACAAAAAAGAGTTGAAACCAAAACTAAGTCACAGGAAAGCACGGACACTGTAGTTAGCTTTCATTCATTTTAATGATTGTGAACTTCCTTAGAAAAACATCCATCTACCCTCACAAACACACTTAAATAATTAATTAACTAGTCACATGACTAACTGAGCTTCAAACATTACTAATTTTAGATAAAAAACAAAAAATACTTTATATACATACTTACTAATACATATTTAAATAAAATATATTTATAAAATAATTTACATATATTGTAAAAAACATTTTATGTTAATAATGTCATTAAGACCGGGCGCACAATCAGCACCTAAACGTATTTGCCATAGACCTTCTTTACATTCCAACCACGTCTTATAATCCCCTGAAAACATGTCTGAACTAACACTATCCAACACAGAGAAAACTATTTTTTTTAAATTGTTGCAAACAACAGCATGTCTAGCCAAAGCATTGTTTTGTTCTCCTCTTCTTATAGCTAACAAATGTTCATAAATCTGTTTTTTTTTTAAAAAAGGTAGTTATGCGTGCAGTAATTGCAGACAATGTAGGCATATTAGTAACACATCTTCAGTTTTTTTCAGTCATGATAAAAAAATTTTCTGGACAAATGGTTATTACACGTGTAATAGTGAAATAGTAGTTTATGTGGCACAGTGCCTCTCATGTCCATGTTATTACATTGGAAAAACCACTAGGTGTCTGAAAAGACGGATTTATGAACATTTGTTAGCTATAAGAAAAGGAGAACAAAACAATGCTTTGGCTAGACATGCTGTTGTTTGCAACAATTAAAAAAAATTGTTTTCTCTGTGTTGGATAGTGTTAGTTCAGACATGTTTTCAGGGGATTATAAGACGTGGTTGGAATGTAAAGAAAGTCTATGGCAAATACGTTTAGGTGCTGATTGTGCGCCAGGTCTTAATGACATTATTAACATAAAATGTTTTTTACAATATATGTAAATTATTTTATAAATATATTTTATTTAAATATGTATTAGTATTTAAATAAGTATTTTTTGTTTTTTATCTAAAATTAGTGATGTTTGAAGCTCAATTAGTCATGTGACTAGTTAATTAATTATTTAAGTGTGTTTGTGAGGGTAGATGGATGTTTTTCTGAGGAAGTTCACAGTCATTAAAGTGAATGAAAGCTAACCACAGTGTCCATGCTTTCTTGGGACTTGGTTTTGGTTTCAACTCTTTTTTGTTTTATCTGTGAAGTTTTCTAGTTATTCAATTCTCTCAAATGTCTTTTATATATATTGCAACTCTACCTTCTTTTGCTTTGCTGCCCACAGTTTGGGGTCTGAATGTATGATAGGATGAGTAACCTGGTATGGCTGGGGTGCTCTCCGCAGTTTTGAACCAGGTTTCTGTGACTGCACAAATGTCAGCAGCTTCCAAGGTTAAGAATGCTTGCAATGAGTTCAGTTTCATGCTTAGACTCATAGCGTTTAGCAGCATGACCTTTAATTTGCATTTTGATGAAATTTTCATTTTGGTAGCTTTGACCTCATGTCATTGCCTGAAAAAGGCACTATGGGGGAGGCAAGAGCGTTTGCCAGAAGCCTAAAGCCCAAGGGAGACAGATGCAGGCCATCTATGGCAAAGCATCAAGGCTTGTCAATCATGTCTTTCCAGGCTGTCAAGTACTGGATCCCCTTGGAATGACACCAGAAACTAAACCAATTGTTAAAGTCAGTCATTTTATGTTTGTATTGTGGCATCATTCTGGGTGACAGTAGAAAGCTGCTTAAGGCTAGGAACATACCTGCCTGGGACAGATATTCAATTAGCTCAATCATGTCTCTCTTTATATAGTCCAGGGAGGTACGTCTCAAGTCATTCACGCCAACATGGACTATGACAGAGTCATAACAGTACCTGTTGCTGAGAGACTTGAGTGCATGGGTGATATGGTGGATTCTGGCACCTGACAAACAACTAACCATGACTTCCTCCTTACCCATCCGGGTGAGGGGCACACCTGTGTGTCTCACAATGGAGTCTCCTATGATTAATATGTTGGGTTTATATTTAGGTCTTAGTGGCTTTGAGACACAGGTGTGTGGACTATATGTTGGGTTTATATTTAGGTCTTAGTAGCTTTGAGACACAGGTGTGTGGACTATGTGTGGTGTATGGTGTGGTGGGCAGTGGAGTTTGAGTGTGTTTTTGCCTTAGAAGTCTATTTTGTTTGGCTATGTTTTTGTTGAGGACCTCCAGATATGTGGGTGTGTGTTGTGTAGGTGTGGGTGGTGTTTGAGGTGTGGTGTTTGTGTTGACAGCCTTCTCAGAATCAGATATACTGACTTGCGAAGGAGAGAGCATTGACTCTACATTCTTAATGTAATTGCATCTCTCATAAATTGTGTTCCTAGGTGGTAGTAGTAGAGGGTTGTCCATGTACATGAGGCAGTTCCTACACTGTCTCTGGATGCCCATATCAACCAGACTGGCAGGAGAAAGCATAGGAAATTGTCCATCCATATTTGTCAGAAACTGAGGAAGAGAGGTCAGAGGGAGCTAAGAGGGTAAAGGGTGGAAGGTCTAAGAGTAGCACTACTAGGTGATCACACAAGAGCTACTAAGGGAAATTTGTAGCTGGAATACCTCACAAAGGGTTAAAAACTGTGCAGCTGCAGCTCTGGATACAGCAAACCTGTATCTAGACTGTGCCACTTAATTTAAGGGTTAAGAAAACAGTAAAACTCACAAAAAAGCACAGATTGACCACTTACAGACAAAAGCAGAACTCACAGTATGACAAAATACATTTAAACAGTAATAAAATGCAGTAAAATGCAATTAAACAGTAATAAATTGCAGTAAATAGCAATGAAATGCAGTTAAACAGTAATGAAATACAGTTAATTTGTACATTGCTTTAAAACAGTACAAATGTGATAAATTAGCTCACAATCACAACAGCTCAAATAAAGCATGTAATTCAGTAGAATTCAAGCAGTAACAAATGCAGCAAACTAAATGCAGTTGAACACATAAGCACAAGCAAAATGAAGTAGGAAGAAGCACAGCCTTTTTTTTAAGTAGAAAGTGAGGAGACAAAAAATAATTCAAGGTTAAGAAAATAAAGGGGTGGACCTTCACAACTGATCTCACTGTACTCGAGCTGATGTAATGGAACTGGGGGGAGTGTCCAATATAAAATTACAGTAGAGATGGGCAACTCAAAAGCCACCAAGCTTTAATACCACAACAACGGTTGGGCAGATGAGTGGGATACAACATCAGAACAGAGGTAAGGATTATATTTACTAAGCCTAAACAGATATGCAGCAAATATTGTTTTAGTTAATTAAAAGTGCAGAAAACAGTTGAAAATACTATCTTTTGTAGTCTCACAGCAGTTTTTGTAAAACAGCAGAGCAAGGGCAGAAGGTCTAGCTCACTGCAGCTTTGAGCAAACAAGTTCAGACATGTTTAAACACTGGCTAATTAAGGCACGGAAATGGGAACCAGCCAAATTATACAATCAAAAAAACAGAGCCCTGCGTGGTAACTCTAGTTAGAATAGACCAGACTGAATCCCCCTCCCACAAAAAAAAAACAGATATGCCTCTGTAGACAAAATATGGTACTACAAGCTCCAAAGGCCACAAACAGTAATAGATATTCAGCTGTATGCTAGTGTTTTTCAAGTACAGCAACTCATAAGAAACATGGGTGCTTATAGGGAAAATTGTCTCACAATCATTCATGTTTTGACCAGAGTCAAGAAATATTTCTATCTGGCCTAGTAAATTTCCAAGAAAACATCTTCAAGATTCAAATAAGTCTTCCTACCACCCTTAACAGATCCATCATTGAATACAATGTCCCCTTTGATTTGTATAAAACAAAACATATTGCTCAACTAGAAAAGCTCATACGATACCTTACAAAGAAAATTAAAGGCCTTAAATTCTTCAACTGACCTGCTGGATAAGCACAGCTCTCTGAATATTTAGTAGGCTACAGACTGCTCTGAAGTGACCTGTGTCTCACTGTTCAAGTCACAAAAAACCCAATCCTATTTGACCTCCTGTTTCTTTCCAAAACCAGTAGTTCTATAAATACCCACACCAGAGATCTAACTGTGCATCAACAAATAAACAAAATTTGCAAGGTTCCTAATTCAGTATATTCCTATCCTATGGAATAAGTTACCACTACAGATCAAAGTACTACTCTTAAGGCTAGCCTTGATGATCGGATTTGTAGACACGTTTACACCAGGATTGTCATGTACAACCTTGCTCAGTTTGTGGATTTGTAGACACACGTTTACACCAGGATTGTCATGTACAACCTTGCTCAGTTTGCGGACTTGTAGACACACGTTTACACCAAGATTGTCATGTACAACCCTGCTCAGTTTGTGGATTTGTAGACACACATTTACACCAGGATTGTCATGTGCAGCCCTGCTCAGTTTCTGAATTTGTAGACACACATTTACACCATGATTGTCACGTACAGCCCCACTCAGTTTGCGGATTTGTAGACACACATTTACACCAGGCTTGTCATGTACAGCCCTGCTCAGTTTGTGGATTTGTAGACACACATTTACACCAGGCTTGTCATGTACAGCCCCGCTCACTTTGTGGATTTGTAGACACACATTTACACAAGGATTGTCATGTACAGACCTGCTCAGTTTGTGGATTTGTAGACACACATTTACACCAGGATTTTCATGTACAGCCCTGCCCAAGTTTGTGGATTTGAGACACACATTAACACTAGGATTGTCATGTACAACCTTACTCAGAGTGTGACTTTGTAGACACACGTTTACACCAGACTTGTCATGTACAGCCCTGCTCAGTTTGTGGATTTGTAGACACACATTTACACAAGGATTGTCATGTACAGCCCTGCTCAGTTTGTGGATTTGTAGACACACATTTATATCAGGACTGTCACGTACAGCCCTGCTCAGTTTGTGGATTTGTAGACACACATTTACACAAGGATTGTCATGTACAGTCCTGCTCAGTTTGTGGATTTGTAGACACATTTACACCAGGATTGTCACGTACAGCCCTGCTCAGTTTGTGGATTTGTAGACGCACATTTACATCAGGCTTGTCACATGCACCCCTGCTCAGTTTGTGTATTTGTAGACACTCATTTGCACCAGGATTGTCATGTACAGCCCTGCTCAGTGTGTGGATTTGTAGACACACATTTACACTAGGATTGTCATGTACAGCCATGCTCAGTTTTTGGATTTGTAGACACACATTTACGCCAGGATTGTCACGTACAGCCTTGCTCCATTTGTGGATTTGTAGACACACATTTACATCAGGATTGTCACATGCAACCCTGCTCAGTTTGTGGATTTGTAGACACATTTAACCCAGGATTGTCATGTACAGCTCTGCTCAGTTTGTGGATTTGTAGACAGACATTTAAACCAGGATTGTCACATACAACCCTGGTCCTTTTGTGGATTTGTAGACATACATTTACACAAGATTGTCACATACAGCCCTGCACTGTTTTTGGATTTGTAGACACACATTTACACCAGGATAGTCACATACAGCCCTGCTCCGTTTGTGGATTTGTAGACACACATTTACACCAGGATTGTCATGTACAGCCCTGCTCAGTATGCGGATATGTAAACAAACATTTACACCAGGACTGTCACGTACAGCCCTGCTCAGTTTGTGGATTTGTAGATACACATTTACACTAGGATTGTCATGGACAGCCATGCTCAGTTTTTGGATTTGTAGACACACATTTACACCAGGATTGTTATGTACAGCCCTTCTCAGTTTGTGGATTTGTAGACACACATTTACACTAGGATTGTCACATGCAGCCCTGCTCAGTTTGTGGATTTGCAGACACACATTTACACCAGGATTGCCATGCACAGCCCTGCTCAGTTTGTGGGTTTGTAGGCACACATTTACACCAGGATTGTCACATCCAACCCTGCTGAGTTTGTGGATTTGTAGACACACATTTACACCAGGATTGTCACATACAGCCCTGCTGTGTTTGTGGATTTGTAGACACACTTTTACACCAGGATTGTCATGTAAAGCCCTGCTCAGTTTGTGGATTTGCAGACACATATTTGCACCAGGATTGTCATGTACAGCCCTGCTCAGTTTGTAGATTTGTAACACACATTTACATCAGGATTGTCACGTACGGCCCTGCTCAGTTTGTGGATATGTAGACACACATTTACACCAGGATTGTCATGTACAGCCCTGCTGAGTTTGTGGATTTGTAGACACACATTTGTACCAGGATTGTCATGTACAGCCCTGCTCAGTTTGTAGATTTGTAACACACATTTACATCAGGATTGTCACGTACAGCCCTGCTCAGTTTGTGGATTTGTAGACACACATTTACAGCAGGATTGTCATGTACAGCACTGTTCAGTTTGTGGATTTGTAGACATACATTTACACTAGGATTGTCATGTACAGCCATGCTCAGTTTGTGGATTTGTAGACACACATTTAAACCAGGATTGTCACATACAGCCCTACCCTTTTTTTGGATTTGTAGACATATTTACACCAAGATTGTCACGTACAGCCCTGCACTGTTTATGGATTTGGAGACACATATTTACACCAGGATAGTCACATAAAGCCCTGCTCCATTTGTGGATTTGTAGACACACATTTACACCAGGATTGTCGTGTACAACCCTGCTCAGTTTGCGGATTTGTAAACACACATTTACACCAGGACTGTCACGTACAGCCCTGCTCAGTTTGTGGATTTGTAGACACACATTTACACCAGGACTGTCACGTACAGCCGTGCTCAGTTTCTGGATTTGTAGATGCACATTTACACCGGGATTGTCATGTACAGCTTTGCTCAGTTTGTGGATTTGTAGACACATATTTACACATGGATTGTCACGTACAGTGCTGGTCAGTTTATGGATTTGTAGACACACATTTACACCAGGATTGTCACGTACAGCCCTGCTCTTTTTGTGAATTTGTAGACACACATTTACACCAGGATTGTCGTGTACAGCCCTGCTCAGTTTGTGGATTTGTAGATACATATTTACACATGGATTGTCACGTACAGTGCTGGTCAGTTTATGGCTTTGTAGAGACACATTTACACCAGGCTTGTCACGTACATTCCTACTCAGTTTGGGCAGTGAGCACTATTAGGTGTTCAAAAAGTGAGGCACAACTTTTAAAGATGCACATGGCAGGCATTTTATGACTCTTATGAGTTCTTGCCTAGTATTGTTCCAATGTCTGTATGTTCTCTCCCTCTTTCCTTTCCTTTTTTAAATTATTAAGTTGTTTAAGGTCTTTATCAAAGCAAGGACATTTATTGACAGATTAGTTAACCATAAACTTATAAGGCTGCACAGGTATAAACCTGATTCACCAAAACCAAGAACACAGCATCCATGGGACCTGACAATCTCCCAGGCAGCATTCTACATGAACTACTGAATGAACTGGCATCCCACTTAAGTACCATGTTCAATCATAGCCTCGTCTCAGGCTTTGTGTCCACTGAATGGTGCACCGCAACGGTTATCCCACTCCACAAAGGGGAAGCGACCACGGACCCCGGGAACTACCACCCCATTAGCCTGACGAGCCTGGTCTGCAAGGCCATGGAACATATCATCATGGAACTCATAAACAAAGACATTGGTAATCTCCAAACTCTGGACCCCACCCAGTTTGGGTTTGTAAAAGGCAGATCATGTGTCCTAAACCTGATAGACTTCTTTGAAGCAGTCACCAAAGCCATAGATGTGGATAAGGTGGTTCACACAGCCTATCTAGATATCGCCAAGGCTTTTGATACCATCCCCCACTCTGGAATTATAGATAAACTCACTAAACTAGGTATAAATCCCTATGTCACAGGATGGGTTGCCAACTGGCTCATGGACAGAACCCACACTGTGAAAGTAGCAGACTCCAAATCAGACTTCAGACCAGTGACAAGTGGATTACCACAGGGTTCAGTCCTGGGTCCTCTCCTGTTCGGTATCTACTTCTCTGAAGTACAGGCTAACACAGAAGGTCTTTGGCTAACAAAGTTTGCAAATGACTGCAAACTAGGAGCCATAATCGAAACTCCTAACGATGTGGGCATCCTACAAAAGGGCCTCACTGAGACAGATGCCTGGTGTCAAAGCCATGGCCTGAAGCTCAATGCCAAAAAGTGCATTGTCATCCCCTTTGGTAAAAACTCTGTACCCATGAGCTACCACATAGGTGGTAGTCTACTTAACACCGAAAGTGTGATAAGAGACCTTGGGACACAGGTGGACAGTAGTCTCTCCTTTGATAATCACATGGCCACAGTGGTCAAGAAATCCTTTTACATGGCACACCTCATCACAAAAGGTTTTTCATCCAGAAAAAAGAGGTCATTGTTCCCCTCTACTCATCACTCATTAGACCCATTATAGAGCACAGCGCCCCTTTTGGTATGTACCTAACAAGACATCTACAACAACTGGAGAGGCCACAGAAATACCTCACAAAGAGGATTACTGGCCTCAAACAGATACCCTACGCAGACCATCTCAAAAAACTCCAGCTTTACTCTGTCGCATATCGCCTACTCAGAGGCGATCTCTGCCTAACATACAAAGCTATGTCAAACCCAGAGCTGTTGGACATGCTCCACTTAAAGAAATCCCAATCCCTCCAAACTACACGCTGTAGGGACCTAAACCTTGTCACCACAATAAACAGAACATGCTGGAGGGATAGAGTCCTGTCCCAGAGACTTCTCATACTCTGGAACAGACTACCTATCTATGTCAAACAGGGCTCCTCATTAGCACTCTTCAAGAAAAATCTTGATGATTGGATGGGAAATAGGAAATTCACCCCAGGGATCACTTCTGTGGCTCTGCTCGACAGGGTGCTTATATAAGCCCTACGGCCAATAGCCTAGTACCTACCTATGAACCTATGAAAGACTCTAATTTGGATGCATTTTAGTCCCCTGGAAACCACAATTCATGCTTATTAAGTTAAGTCTAGAAAAAGTCTCCTTTAAAGAAAACAAAAATCTATTTGTGTCAGATTTTATTTTTTATTTACATTTGTAGGCTCATCATAAATACATGTACAGAAGGTTTACATTTGAAACTTGAAAGACTATTAAAAATGATGTGGGATAACCCCCACAGTAACATTAACATAATATAATGAGAATAACATAATAGTTTTAATAGTTTTAAAAGTTTCTAAAAATTAGGCTTCTGATAAAGACAACTGATACATGCCCAGAGAGATCAATACTAAATAAGAATTATGTTTTTTAAACTGTTAAGTAATAACATATTAATAGTTGAGACAATACCAGGGTATTATGACAATTTTTGCCTCCCTCTTCAACAAACAAGATTTCTACATTATGCCAGGGTCTTTCACCACTTTATATCAGTGAGGTGGCATGAGCTCATACAAACTGCGATAGTTTGCCCCCAAACAGATATAAGAACATGTATGTTCATATGTTCATGTGAGACACAAGGCCATAGTCTTTTACTTCCCACCACTTTTAGGGACTCAAGCCTTTGAGACTCCATTTGTTCTGCCTTTGTACCTATAAAACTTACATGAGTATTTGTAGTGTATATTTGCATCGTTTATTCAATAGTCAAGGTAGATTTGGCTAATCGTGTGATGTAAGAAAGAGAATACATTTGTCACACACAAAAAGGAAGTAAGCAACTAGCAGAATAGTAATGACAATGGTAAGTAGGAACCATTGCACAGTTTTGTTCCCCAGTAGCCAAAAGGCATTATTGAGCCAGTTAAACTAGGTGCATTGTTCTTCAATATGAGTCTTTTGTACTATCACAGATTCATGATAAAGGGTGTAGGTACAACATTCCTTCCCCACTAAGGCAAGCTCCCCATCCTTATTGTCAAGTATAACACTCCAGGCCATCCTGTTTTACATAACTACTGTTCTTATTGCTGTCAATTCAATATCAATGTTGTTTAAAGCACTACAAGTGAAATTCCTCAATTCCTCAAGGAGCCGAGACATGTTCTTGTCTCCCATACACCCTTTCCTGAGCTATGCAAGAGAATATGGATCCACCAGCTGGTACTCCATCAATTACATCAGTAGATGAGACACTAATCCATCTCCCTTTTCCTTAAATCCACAGGACTTTTATGTAGATTGTCTTACAGCTTTAATAGTTGGACATTCACAGGCAAGATAGAATCTCTCCCAAAAGTTGTATGGGAGCTAGCAATATGCATGCTTACTGCAGACAAAATAAACTCCTGGTTTCTTGTAGATAAATATTGTTAAAAACTTTTCTATTTGGTTCCATTAGAGATATAATGGCTTAACATTTTTAGGCACAGTATGGAAGCTTGAACCCATAGGTGTTTACATTCCACACTGCTTTAGTAGTTATTACAGCTAAAACTTCTCCCATATAGTTTATCAAATTGTCCATTAATATGAAGTTGTAATATCCTTTTGCTCCATCCTCCTTTGGTACAGTTTATAGAACCAATGTCAGTTTGAAGATAACTAACTGAAGATGTGTCATTTGTAGACTCAGCAAAGAAGCATAATTTAGTTCACTTCCTACTGTTTTATAGCTTTCAGATGTAAAACAGTTGGGGTATGAACGTTTAAATACATTAAATGGAATTACAATTAATGTAATACCAGTCCTAGTTTTGTGTAAGAGTCTGGAGCAGATCCATCAGTTGCTAGAATTTAGATTGTGTAAATAAAGTGCCAGTAAGTCTAAAAATGTGTTAGCAGCACTTGGAGACCAAATTTTCAAGTGATGTTTGACATCAATATGAAAGTTAATGTGTTCATGGTGTGTCACTGTAAAATTACAGAGGAAAAATAATCCCTTTCTTATCAATTTAACATGATGCATCCTATTATTTTCAATAATTTACTTATTTTTCTTCATTTTCCCTTTATAATTTAGCCATGTGATCAAAATAAATCTATCCTCCCTTAGGTAGTGGCTTTTGTATGGCAAGACTTGAACAGCCACCATGTCTAACTTGATGACAGCATATGAGTTTACTTATTTTAGATCCCACTTACTGTTACCATGAAAATATGACATTAGGACTAGGTCACCAGGTTCAGTTGTCTTTTTGTTATGCCAAATGCTATTTTATTTTTCCAGCACAACTTTTCCAGGCTACTCCAGACTTACAGACTCTCCCTCTGGTCCTGGAGGTCTGGTCTTGGAGTTGGTCAAATAATCGAGTCTCTGTTCCAGTGGTACTGCATATGGTATTTCTTTCCCATGTAGTCATACTCATATGCTCTACATCGAGTTTACCGCTAGTCCACAAGTATACTCAGGACTCCTTTTCCCTAACTAAGGCCTGGATAGTTTACTACCAATAACTTTTAAATGCTAAAAAACGAATTAATGCTCCCTTTACCCAAATCTCTATCAGTACAGAAACAATTCTTCAACATCACATCAGCAAATGATACCTCAGTTGAAACAGTTTCCAGCACAAAGCTTCTTAGTGTCTTAATTGGTGATAACTTAAAATATGATCAACACATCACTCAAGCCATCAGGAAAACTCACCAAATATTAGGCTTCCTCTTCAGAAACAAACCCTTTCTCACTGACTACCCTAGGAATTCTTTAGCAACATCTTGTTTTCTCATCACTTCTCTATGCAGCACCCATTCTAACTAATCTTCAGTCTACCTTAAAAATAAACTAGAGGCTTGCTACAATAAAGTAGTTAAGTTTGCATCCAACTTACCAAACCAGTCACACCACTGCCTAGCACTGAATCACCTACATGGCCTTAAACTACCTAATTACCTCCCCTACTCCCCTACATGGCCTTAAACTACATAAATACCTCACCAACTCCCAACTGCTTAGTGCCTACAAAATAATACAGAAACCCGACATCTGCCCATCACTACAAAACATCCTCAAACATTACTTCCCTCTTAGGAATCTCTGCTCACAGAAGAAATATCGCCTGACCAGACCAAGTCTCATGACAGTGCAGGCAACTCACTTGGCTGAACCTGTGTTGCTAAGCACTGGAACTCCATCCTACCCATCCTAAAACAAGACAACATTACCACATATTTCATACACAACCTAAGACAACACCTAACTTCCTCATGGCTATGCTCATAATCCCATCCTGACTCCACCTTCCTTTCTGTTTATCTTCCATTGCCAATCTCTCTATCAATCACACTGACTTTTTTACCTTTCTTATCCCTGTCCCTTTCTGGTTCATCCTCACTAGTGTTTATCCAACTAACCTATAGCCTTAACCCTCTCTTACTAATACACCCCTTACCCACCTCATCCTCTTACCTAGCTACTGTTATCTCACCCTCTCCACTATCAGAACTTTTTCTACTTATGTTTTTCTTGATTATTTCAGCTTACACCCTTCCTCCTTCTCTATAATCTGTTCCTGCTCTGGTGACATCATACCTCGCTGATGTCACTATACATTTACTGAAATTATGTGTATTATCATTGTTCTAGTATCTCCAACTATTACACGTTAACATCTTTGATTTATGTAAAATAGTATAACTTCTAAAGTATATGATAACTGTCGTTACTGTCTGTCTCAATACTACCTGCAAAGTAATGCTTAAAATGTTTATTTATTTATGTGTTCATTGTAAATATATATTTTATGTGGAGCTTTTCTCTCACAACTGTCTGGTCTATGGCATGTTTTAAAACTATGGTTAGAGCATTAAGTAAACACTAAGGCTATAGCTCTGACTATAACCCAGAAATCCCATATTTGATTCATGGCCTAAACTTTATTCATTCCAGTACCTACTAGGTGTGAACATAATTCAGAACCAAGTCTTATGGTGCTACATGGACACAGCATCTTTTGTCAGAGACAGAACAACACAATGAATATTCAGCAATTCTTTTAAACGTAATAAGTAACTTACATTTGACATAGCTTTTGTATGACATTAAACAGTTCTGTCTGTGTGACTTGGTAATTGAGAGAGGTAGAGAAATATGAATATTCTGGCAACATAAATCGCATATGAATAATATCTGATTTGTCTTTAACTGCACTAGACAAAGGTTAAGTATCAATGCAGTTGTGTTGTCTATGATGAGAGCTTTAAGAGATTTAAGATGGAATCTTTCAAAGACTTGTATGCAGCATAGTTTTGACATTGTTAATATACATACAGACACTGTTAGATGCCTGGGGCATTACTAGGAGGATGATCCTAGAGAAATGCCTGGAGGCACCACTATGGTTAATGAGTTAAGGTGATAAACTCCTGTGGTCTCTGTAATCTGCAATAGATGCATGTTTGGTGAGTTGCTCTGTCCACATAAGCAATGGCTTATAGATGACATAAACATCCTCACAGGCTAAAGGAGCAGAGTTAAAGGACCTCGAGTGCCTTGATGCTTCCCAGATGACTGATTCTATGGATCTTCCGGTTTCTTTCTCAGACACTCCAACAGGCACTTCTGGGAGGAGGGGAGAAAGGCTTAACTATAATTAAAGCTGTTCCCATAAGTCTCAGAGCATCTCCCAAGAGGTAGTTCTCTTTTTTTACCCTGTGTCTGTTCTTTTGATTGTCATGCTTGCTGCTTTTTTGGACTTGTCTTTTGTTCTTAAATGTTTCTGTTGCTTTTTTTCTAATTAAACCATGTGCATACCTATTCCCTTTGGCTAGCCCATGATTACTAGTTCTAGATCCCCCTGATGCCCATAACTGGTCTGTTATATGCTCACTTTTTCATGATTTTGCATGCCAGCACATACTTGTGGGTAGTTTGGACATGGTCCTCCCTTTTGTTCCACATCCTGTGATGATTTGAGGGATCCTGATTCTACAGTTTCTAAAACAGACAAAAAAGAGCCAATACCCACTTCTGTATCTCATCTGTTTTACTTGTTTATGGCAAAATGAAGCTCTGACTGTACAACTGAAGAATGGAATGAGAAACCTGCACAATACTCTACAAATGTTGGTCTTTCTCATCATGTTGTCGCAATACTTGCTGAGATGGAAGCCCAAAAAGTTGCTTTCACACACTTTTTTGGAAAAGGCTGCATTTTTGAGCTAGCAAAATGGCTAACAGTTGATTCAGAAATGGTTTCCCTGAAGCAAATGTTGATGGTATCACATTTACATTTCACCATGGGAATCCTGTCTGATATGCTTGTTATTCTGTCTTTAAATGACACATACATTATTTCCTTGTTAAGCTCTTATATCTAACTGATATTGCGCCATTATGAGTCTGATAATAAACAGTTCATATACCCATTATGACAGCAGTATAAATCTGTTTTCTGTACTTTTCTAAAACCATGCTGTCCTTGAAATCCAGTATATCATAAAATAACACTTAGTTTCACTGCTGAGGAAATTGATCAGAAATGAATAACAAAAATGAAAATAAGAGAACAACTGTTGTTAAGATCAGACATAAAAGAGAACTGAGCAAAGAATGTGGAATTCTCTCAGCTGAGCTGCCCTCTTGAGGTCAAAAGATGAAATCAGGAGGCGGAGCCTAATGCCTAACTGAAAGCAGCAAATTTTTTGAGCTCCACATATTCATACTAGAAATAACAGGAAAATCTTATTATTATCAAATAATTATTGATAAATCTTATATGAGAAACTCTTAACAATAGAACCACCAATTTTGAAGAAGAAATTTTGAAATTTTCCTGTCAAATAAACCTGAAGACTAAGCTGTGTGGAAATGAGCAACTCTAAGAACTCTCACTCAGACTCTACTCTGAAAAGAGAAATCCAACTGATATCAGCCACCCTTCAAGATTTATCTCTGAAGATGGACAGATTTTCTGAAAACCTAGAAAATCTTAAAGAAAACTGCCAAAAGCAAACTGATGTCTTTAAGGAAATTCTACAGCAACAGCAACTAAAAATATCAGACATTGAAACATCTCTAAATGATATCGACGGACGGCTAAAAGAAGAAGAACTTCATAGTGAATTTCTACTGCAACAGAATACTTGGCTAATAAACAAAATAGATATCAAGAATAGGGAAAGAAGAACAAACACAAGAATTTTTGGAATCCCAGAGAAGTCTGAGGGAGAGGACATCATCTCATTCTTGAATTCTTGGTTACCTGAAATCTTAGAGTTGAAAGAGGGCTTATCCTATGGAATTGAAAGAGCACATAGGGCCATTGGAAAACCACTTCTTATTTCATCTAAGTCATCTCCAAGATCTATAGTGGTTAAATTTCTGTCTTTTATGGACAAAGAACTGATCTTGAGATCTGCATGGAGGAAAAGTCCACTTACTTACAAGCAATCCCAAATAAGATTTGATAATGACTTTTCATCAAGAGTCTTGGAACAAAGAAAGAGAACTTGGCCCTTAGTGAAATTCCTAAAATAAAACAAAATAAAGTCACAACTTGTATACCCTGCCAAAATCAGAATTCATCATAATAATGACATGAGAACTTTTAATAACATTGAAGAAGCCACTTCCTTCATTAAAAACGACAATATAATCTCACTACCAGAAGAAATGGATTAGTCAAATTCAACCTCCTTAAAGAGAACCTCGGGAAAAAATACTTGGACTGATGTGAGAAAGAAAAAACAAAAGACTGATATTAAGAACATTGATGATACAAATTCTTTCAAAGCATTAACTAAGGTATGGTTCTTATAGATAGCCTTTATTTCATAAATTTATTGTTCAATACACTTCAGACACATAAATAGTTTTTTTTAAAAAAAGCATCATAATTTATATGTTAATGTAATAATATAGTAGGGGACTTGATGGAATTATAGTGTTTGAGTTATATAGTTTTATGTAATTGAAAAGTTTATTCGGAGGTTTTTTCTAGTTAAACTCTCACTCATAGAGCATTAGTATCTTAATGAAATGCTAGTGTTATTCCAATCTTATTAACATGATGATTACAAGTCACTGTGGTAAAATTTTAATAATTTAAATCCAACTTTTTATAATGTGTCTTAAAATAAACACTTCTTGAACTTGTCATTTTCTCACATGAATGAGAGAAAACATTAAAAAATCCGCCTACTAGCGGTTTAAAATTCTAAAGTGCCGTTAACGGCTAAAATTACTTTAAAATATAATCTCGAGCTCTCTAATCATGTTATTACTTTCTTATCTACACTAAAATTGTCCAGCATTCTATTTGTTATATATGAAACATGTTTGTATGCTGAATTCATAGAACACTTCCTTAGCTCGTGAATGGTGCGCTTCGCGCACTCCCACAGTGATTTTCTTGACAGTTAAAATATATAAAAAAAAAAAAAAATGAACATTGATCTGAATTGCAGTCCCTTTATAGATTAATTTCACTGCAGAAACAGGATCTCTAAAACATAGACTAGACGTTAGTAAAGAATGGGTAGGAAAACGTATTACATAGAACAGTAAGACTAGGCTACACCTGTCTTCAAAAGGTTATTTAATACTTGTCTTTTTTGTGAAAATGTCTCATATCTGATATCTGATTTTACATGTAGGCAGTTTAAGTTCTTTCATAATATAGTGAATTAGAGTAAGCTAATTGGTGAGAGCTCTCTAGCTCTTTTACTTATGAGATTGAATGCTAATATATGTGAAGACTAAATCTACTTACATTTGAGATCTGTTCTACATTCATTTATTAAAAAACCCTCTCCACACTGCCAAAGAAATTCCATAAACAATAAAAATTAATGACAAGAGTGTTTATCATTAATTGCTGTTTGCTTTAAGCGATAAGAGTTAAAGAATATTCATTCCCAAAATTTACATGAATATATGGAAAAGACAGCTGATCACATGACTTAATTCATGAATAATCATTACACTGCTGTTTTAAAGAAGGAAGAGATACTGTTCTAATTTAAACTAGCAAATGTGAACTGTTCTCTAATGAAAGACGCTTGATTAATGATGTTAGAGAGATATATAGGAACTATATGCTCATTTAAAAGTAGTTTACTTTATTTATCTTAAAATGGACAAACATACAGAAATACATTTAATAAAGGCATTTGGTTCTCTGAAATAACTACTAGTTTTTCTTTATATTCACTAAGATGGTCTGGCATACTATTCAGTTGTAAATGAAACATGTTGCAGACTGAATTCAAAGAACACCTCTTAAGTTCGTGAACTGTATGCTTCGCACATTCCCACAGTGGCTATCTCGACAGTCAAAATGAAAATAAAAATGAACACTGATCCGAACTGCAGTTCTTTTATGGACTAATCTCTACTGCACCAATAAGACCCCTAAAACATAAACTGAATGATAGTTAAAGGGCGGAAAGGAAAATGTGTCATATAATGCAGAAAACATAGATTGTCTTTGCTCTCTTTCTTCAAAATGTTATTCAATACAGGTATTCCTTGTGAAAACATCTTGTACCTGACAGCTGATTTTTATGAAGGCAGTTTAATCTCTTTCATGGTATTGTGATTTAATGTAACCTATCTTGTGGGAGCTGATTTGTTTGTGGAATTGATTACTAATGTATATGAAGACTAAATTTAGTAATATTAAAAACTCCTTCCTCACAGTCAGAGTAGCTCCATAAACACAAAAAGTAATGTCTTGTGTATTAATCATCATCCGCTGCTCATTTTGGACGATAAGTTTAAAAGAATATTCAGTCAGAAAATTTTTATGAATATTAGAGAAACGACAGCTGAATACATGACAAATACCATGAATGAGTATTTCACTGCTGTCTAAAAGAAGGAAGAAGCACTGTTCTAATCTAATCTAGTAACTGTGAACTGCCCTCTAAAGAAAGGCATCTTGATTAATATTGTTAGCGATGTGCATAAGAACTGTATGCTCACTCAAAAGCATCTTATTTTGCTTAATCTGAAACGGATAAACCTACAGAAAAACATTTAATGACTTCTGTTATCAGTAGATTTGCAGTAAATATATCAGTAACTGGGTCGCAGGATGCCCTGTATGTAAGACATAATTCACCTATTAGCAGTTTGTAGAACTCATACTAAAATATGACCTTTAATTGGTCCATGTGAACATTCTGATTAGACACTGTTATTTTATAGTAAAGGATTTTTTATGGACATTTCAGTTTAAGTGTCTAGATAAATTCACTTTAAGAGGGACACTACAATTAATGAATGGCTAAACAAATGACTAGGTAATAGTCAGATCAACTTTTAGAGAGTGTATTGTTAATGAGGTAACTACTAGGGAGACAAACAAATATTCTAATACACATTAAAACTACTGAGGAACAAATGAACTATGATAGATACATTTGCCTTAGTTGGTTCAAAATCTAGACTCAGACCAGAAATTATTATGACCATAGGAGACACAAATAGGTGGTAGCCTTCTTTAAACAAGACTAAAATAGAAAGACAAAATAGAGAAAGAACTAGAGAGTGGGAAGGAAATGCTTGGACAATTAATTATAACATGGTGATGGAGTAGAAATATTCACACAAATGGTGAACTAACCTATATATCCTAAGTGGATTGCTTTGAATTTGAGCATATGAAGTTAATTATGTACATGAACTTTGCAATTATACTAAATGAGCTTAAACTGGTTATTAAATTATATAAAGATTTTAATTAACAAGTGTACTTTTAAGCTAAAGGAATATACTCTACACCTATATTCTAAGATGTTAATAGAATGAAGTATAAACAAAACATTAAATGATAACTCATATTGTTTATATCATAAGAAAAATATGACTCATTCCTATGTGATTGTTAACATATTTAGCATGACTAAAACCTCCATTGTAAATAGAAATAAGCATAAATATGCTCATCCCCATACTTTCTTTATTAAAAAAGTAATACTAACCCAAATATTATTATAACTTCAAGTAAAAGATTAATTATTTTGACAAGCTGAATTTTCAAGGAACATAGTTTTACTGTTTGAAATGCTCTTTTACTAAAGTTAAATATTTTAAGATACCTTCAGGATTTCAATAAATAGAGCTCAACATTGCATATCTTATTAGTTCAATCAGATTAGGAGTGCTAAGCACTTCATGTTTGTGGAATAGTCTAGTAAAGTTGTTATTCATTCAAATAAAATGTGTTGTTACTTCATTATTCATTATTTGCTTTTTTATGTGGCCCAAATTGAAACATTTGTTAAACTATCAAAGAAAGAAATTCGTTCAATTCAAATTACTTTTTAAAAAAAGTATATTTTCACAAATCTTCAACAATGAAAGAACTTTAACAATGTCTCTTTCCAAAATCATAATATAATTACCTATAGAAATGACAGACATAACATTGCTTTCTTTAAATATCAATGGTTTAAATAATCCAATAAAAATATCAAACATATTACGATATCTAAAATTACAAAAAGCACAAGTTATATTCCTACAAGAATCTCACTTTAAAACTGATGACAATTTTACTTGGATACCCAATAACTACTTAATTCTATCTCACTCCTCATATAAAAAAAAAAAACAAGAGGAGTCTTAGTTCTATGGAGAAAAAGTGTGGCTAATCCTCAGATTATTTACAACTATGAAGATAAAGAGGGGTTACTATCAATTGTAATAATAAGATTTCAGAATAGAATCTGGACTCTGGTAAACATATATTGGATTCCTGGAATAGGAGTATCCACAGTTAAAAAGCAAATAGAACTGATTAATAAAGTAAATAAGGGTATCTTAATAATAGGAGGAGACTTTAATTGTATTCTAGATAACTCTGAGTCAACGAATTAAAGGAATTTACGTCTCACTTCCACAGGAAAATATCTCAAGAAATGGACAGAAAACTTAAAATTAATTGATACATTTAATTTTAAAGAACCAAACTCATTATTGTACTCACATAGTGATTACCGATGTAACACTCAAACAAGAATAGATAAAATATTTATATCTCCAGACTTAAATAGGAAAATAATAACATTTTCTATCATTCCATGCCCACTCTCTGATCATAACTCTCTAATCCTTAACTTACAAATTGACTTTAAAAGACTAAATTTCACTTCAAGAATACCAGCTTACATTACTAAATTAAAACAATTTAAGCCATGGCTAGACTCAGAAATTCAATATTTTTAGAAACAAATTGCACTGATGATACAAATAATATAATAATATGGGACACTTTAAAGGCCTTCTTATATGGTAAAATTATATCCTGGTTCAAAAACAAAACAAAAGAATGGGAATCAGAATTGCACAACATTCAAAAACAAATAACAGAAATTAATGCAAACACTTCTAATGTAAGAAGTCCTCAGGTAAAAAAAAAAGAAATTGAAGAATTAAATAAAAAATACAATGAAATTCTAACTCATAAGATGAATTTGGCATTGGAAAAATTAAAATTTAGTTCACTCTCAGCATCTCCAAAACACTTACACAACTTAGCAATGAGAATAAAAAGGCAAAATATGGAAAATAATATTACAAATATTGTTCATGAAGGGAAAGGTAATAAAAAAGTGTCAGATATAACTGATATCCTAGAAGCTTTTAAATTCCATTATACTAACCATTATGGAAACAATAAAAACAAATCTATCTTCGCAAGATTGAAAACAAGTAATCCTGTAATAAATAAAATACCTGAAAAATTAAAAATTGATATCGAAAAACAAATCTCTCTCAAGGAAATAAATGACAAAATCAGAGAGAGTAGGAGCAACAAATCACCAGGAATAAATGGCATAATAATGGAATTATACAAGATATTCCCAAATTCAGCAATCTCTTTACTTCATAAGACTCTAAATGAAGTTCAAGTTCAAAACATAATTCCACCATCCTGGAGGTATTCATTAATTACTCCAATAAAAAAAGAGAACAAGGATTCTTCCCTCTGTAGTTCATATAGACCAATTCCCTACTCAATAATGATTACAAAATATTTATGACTATATTAGTCAATAGAATTAAAAAATCCTTGACTCAAGTCTTAAAAGAAGACCAAACAGGTTTTATTTATGGCAGGCATACTTATGACAATATACAAAGAATCCTAAGCATTATTGATATATTGAACAGGGTTAATATAGAAGCTCTCATAAGTACACTAGATATAGAAAAAGCATTTGATTCAGTGAATTGGGATTATTTATTTAAAATTTTAGAACTTTTTGAGTTTCCTTTAAATTTTATTAATTTGATAAAGAATATATACAAAGATAATTTGGCCTATGTAAAATTAGGTCCATTCACATCAGAAGCCTTCAAAATAACTAAGGGTACTAGACAAGGTTGTCCTATGTCTCCCATTCTGTTTGCCTTATCAATAGAACTATTTGCAATAACAATACGTAGAGACCCAAAAATTAAAGGATTAAATATTCACACTCAATTTAATTCTAAGATTATGTTGTTTGCTGATGATATATTGCTAACTTTGTCTCCAAATGAAGAGTCTTTACAAGAATTAGAAATACAAGTGGAAATTTTTTTTCTAAATTCTGGTCTTTGTTTTAATAAATCCAAATCAAAGCATATTCTACTAAACAGAAAAGGGGACTTTCACTTGAGAAAATGTCATATACTTGGAGAAAAAGTCTCTTCTTTAGAATATTTAGGAATTATTATATCTGATAAAATAAATACTACTCTGACTCTAAACTATAATAAAATTTTAAACTTAACACAAACTCATATAGAAAACTGGAATAAATTAAATCTAAAATTTGATGACAGATTACAGCTAATAAAATGATATTACTTCCAAAAATAAATTATATAGCTCAAGCTATACCTATAATTCCAAATAAAAAAAATCCTAAAAGAAATTCACAAAATTCTTTTACATTTTCTATGGTATCCAAAAAAGAATAGAATTGCTTTCTCTCATCATATTAGGACATGGGAATTAGGAGGAATTAACTTACCAGATATAGAGACATATATCAAAGCCTCTATCTTTAAACTAGTTTTGAACTGGATAAACCCAAATTTCTCTTCTGCTTGGAAAACCCTGCATATGATTATTTTTTAAATGAAAACAAATTAACAAAAAATGTATTCTTGAACAATCACAAGAATATATTTTGGCACATATTATGTATTAATTTTCAAAATAACATATCAAAACCCACTAATCTAACATACTTAAATTATATCTATAATTTATTCAGAACCTTTATAAACTCCAATCCTGACATAAAACTATGGTTTGAATTATTATTACCATTTAATATCTCAAAAAATGTAAACAGAAAATTCACGATAGCACACTCATTAATTGGGAATCCAACAACTTTATATGCTGGATCCAATGTATAAACAACCTCAAAGTATTAAGTAGTCATCAAGTTATAAATTAATTTAATATAACAAATGTAGACTGGGTAAGTCTCCAAAAAATTGTACTTTATTCCAAAGATTTATGCAAAATTATTAATGATTCACTGTTTAAAACTAAACCAAAATTCATAAACTATATATATGAATTGATCTATGAAAATTATAACTGATCAAATTCAACTTCTAAATTATATAAAATTCTAATAGTTTACAAGATCAAAACTGATCAAAACACTTGGAATTTTATAACTAAAGGTTTAACAACAAATCTTTCAAATGATTGTAAAAATAACTTATTATACTCCATCAAATTAACTTCTAATGTCCAAACATGGAGAATCTTCACCTGGAAATTTTTGCATAGAGCCTTTTACACTCCAAGCAAAATAGCTAAATTCAACTCTACACAAAATGTTATTTGTTGGAGATGCTCTTTAAGTTGTGAAGCAGATTGGATACATATTTTATATGATTGCATTAAAAAATATTGGGATGAAATTGGCAAATTTCTCCAAGCCATTTATAATGATTAATTTGTCTTGACAAACTCTCTAATTTTCCTGAATGTAGATGAAACAGTAGTTATGAACAAAAAAGATCAATATCTTTTATGGACTATTTTGGCTGTAGCCAGAAAGTGTATCACAAGGAAATGGAAATTGACAACCCTTCCATGTTTTAAAGACTTTTTGTTCCTACTAAAAGAGACTGCGCAAAAGGAGATAAAAGTCAAGGAAGAAAATTTTTTTCCCAGAAAGTGGACAGATAACCCTTGGAACAAAATACTTACACTCATTGAAACAACACAAATGGATACAATCTCCATCATATGAGTTCAAAGAGACATAGACTTTTGTTGATTTGTGAAAAAAATAAGAGATAAGAATTCATTTACTGAATGTTCTATTTTCTTCTTTGAATTTTTTTCTCTTCTTTGGGCCACTTGTAAATATTGTAAATAATGTTATTGTTCTATTCATTATTATTGAATTGTAATCTAAATTTACTGTTTTCTTTAAAAAACAAAATAAAAATTATTTGAGTAAAAAAAAAAAAAATGAAATCAGCTACCATGCACCATTGGGACATCAAACTGCTGAAAATATTTTGTCAGAAGGCTAATGTTGATGAACATACAAACACCCTATAATATATATATATATATATATATATATATATATATATATATATATATATATATATATATATATATATATATATATATATATATATATATATATATATATATATATATATATATATATATATATATATATATATATGTGTTTGTGTGATTTTTATTTCTGCTGAGATATTATCTCAGTACAAGCATGTTCTGGATATACTATACATTCCTCACAGTGAACAGAAATCATACACCAATCCTTAAGGGTAACAAATTTAATGCTATTTGGCAGGCTGACATATTAAAATAGCTCTCTGACAGTCCTTAATATCTGGTTTTATACCTGGATGCTCAGGCACATACTGTACTTATGTCTGTCATTCCACTTTAAGGATGCTCAACACTAAAGCTGTCTTGGTTATATTACCTTTGTCAGAGGAGACATTTTTTAAAGGTTTAAGCATATTCCAATGGCAGAAAAGGTTACATTTATGAAGCAATGTATATATTACTTTTACTTCTGATATAATGCCAACATGATTCAGACATAATCTGTAAGCATTTTGCACTCACTGAACAATAGGGATTTCTCCACTCCTTTAACAAATCAAGATAATGCAAGTTTAGGGCATCACAACTTTTAACAGCACTATAGACTACTGTGTTTGATTTTTTCTTTATTTTTCTATCAGTACCACTGAAAGAGCTTGACATTTTCTAGTAAATTTTTGAACAAATATTTGCACAGTAAATGTACTTTAGTTTTACTTTTCAGTACTAAAGTAATGTAACAGCTATTTACGAACTTCACTAATTGTGTTCATTTATTGATTGAATCTCTATGTACACAAATTAGAAAAAGGGGTTGTGGATGGATGGATGGATGGACGGATGGATGGGGATCTGCAAAGTAACCCAACAAACAATGTGTGCATAAGTCAGGGAACTAATGCTAGATGGTACACCAGCCCATAGTAGTATGAACACAGATGCACATGCAAACACACACACACACACACAAGTACATGCATTTATTTCTATTGTAAGCAGACCTATAAGTAATTTGGATAAAAAACAGTTCACCTCTTGGCATGCACTGGAATATAACAGGAAAAGAGAGAACTATAAAATTTCACTAAGGTGCAAGGACAGCATTCAGACTACACAGAGAAGGTAGTTGGGAACTGAATAGAACAGAAGAAACAAAAGTTGTGAAGTAGCCACACTTTCTGCTGCACCAATAAGGCACCCTATATTTAGATTTTTTTTTTTTCAGTTTGAAATTTTTGATATGAGTTAACAATGCTCTGTAGTTTTAACTATCTATGCATTTCAAATACTTATAAACATCACTTTTAGGGACAAATACCCAGCTCTGTGGCATAGAGGGATATAGCTGTGACTGTAACCCAGAAGTCCCACATTTGATTTGTGTCCTACACTTTATTCATCCCAGCACCTGATATAATAGCACCGCTACTACTAGGTGTGAACATAACTCAGAACCAGGTCTTATGGTGTTAACTGGACACAGCATCTATTTACAGGGGTAGAACAATACAGTGAATATTGTGCAATTCTTTTAAACATAATAAGGAGTAGCTTAGTTCTTTTTTAGGAAGGTTGAAAGTTTCCACGGTTATGCATCATGCTTGCTATCTAGTCCACATTTCCCCTAGCTATGTGGGGCAGGAATTACTGTTTCTACAATTACAATGTTAAAGCTTGGGGAAAATGAGGACACTCTCCTCAAACATGTTAAGCAATCTTATACTAATTTATAACCACAAAAATACTCACTTAATAAGGAAACAAAATATACACCAAGCCAATAGAAGTAAATACCATTTATTAATGCAAAGTATGAGTCACTACACTTCAGCAAAAGAAGATAAACACGTGTGTTAAATGTATACTGTGTCCTTATGATTATTACAATTTATTTTGTATCCATCATATGCCATTTTATCCTGCTTCTAACATCTGGAATGTTTTGCAACAAAACTCAGCTATTTCGGCTTCTGCTTATGCAGTGGCCATCTTTGGTCCAGTGCTTGTAATGGTTTATTTTTAGGAAAGATTACCTGTAACTCACTATTTCAGTCATGGCACTAATATGCTCCAGGCTGCTACAGTGAAAGTGATACAACTTTACCTGAAGGTACAGATTGATGCAAACCTTAAAAGCTTTGTAGTTCCAGAAAAAAAAAAAAAAAAAAACTTTAACAATGCCTGAGGTGGTGTGTTAAAGTTGCCTATGATTAAACAGGCACAAATTTCATTTTTAGATATACATGATGCTCTGTGTTGATTTCAGCATCCACTCACCAATCAACAGGGAGAGAGGAGCTGATGTTTATGATCAAAACACTAAGTCTATGAGCCTCAAATCATTCCTCTCAAAACAGCAAAGACAGCACTGCAGGAAAAGCTAAGTAGCTAATTCTGCTCTTTTCCAAAAAAAAAAAAAAAAATTCATTCCAAGCACAGATATAAGGTCAAAAAGAGTAGAAACTAATCAGAAAATTGTCTAAAAATGAAATGTAATTTCATTTTATTGACAACTGCTCTGAAATGTTACAAAATCATCTCTTGTTTGCTATCATTCCTCAGCACACTGTCATGGTTCATAGTATTTGAGGTGCTGTTTCTGAGCATGTCTATCTGAAGAGCACTATGAGAATAGAAAACTCCGATCAGTACAGATGGAGGTAAAGGTACAAATGAAATAATCCAAAACAAAACTCCAAGCCACTAGATAAAGGTCAGAAAAATAGAAACAAAATACACTATGATAATAGAAAACTCCGATCAACATGGCTGGCAGTAAAATATTTAATAAAAAATACAAAATGAACAGAAGGTAAGCACTTTCATAGATACTCGATCTGCTTCTTCAGACCATATTAAAACCAATAAAAAGAAGGCATTTAAATATGTAAAAAACAGTCACTAAAATGCTGATAATCAGCTGGCCATTCATTCCTAAGCAAATCATCCAATCGAAAATCTATTACAAGCCAAGCCCCCAAAAGTCAATGATGTATGGGGCAGGATTTCAACACTGCCTTCAATGAAATTGTAGCATTCAGTCCTGGTGGGAGGTGTGCTTGTAAAAGTAAAATACACTGTAATTCATGACACTCTCTTGAATTAATCTGATCTCCACCCCACACACTTAAAGAAGTCAATTCAAGCACAAAAAACTTGAATGAGTGTTCATTACCTTGTTCCATTGTATGCTTAGCTAAAGCATTAGTTACTTTATTTCTATGTCATTGGTATGTTCCATTACCCTTTCTTTTAGTGTACGATTCATTTTGCCAACACAGAAAGCTCTGCAGGTGGTACAGTCTGCATAATAAACTAGGTCTTTACCCTTACAGTCGTGTAAAAGCTTGTCTCTATTTTAAAGCCAATACTAGGTTGTACAAATGAAGTGTTCATTAAAATATATTTACATGCTTTACAAGCATGACATTTGAAAGTCCCTTTACAATCAGAATAATATACTGTGTCTATTTGTTTCTGTTGCATAACTGTTGTTTAAGGGACAGGTTATTCCTGAAGCAGAACCTAGATGATTCACCAATAACCTTTGTAACATCAGGGTCAGCTTGTAAAATTGACCATTTCTTTCTCAGAATATTGCATACAATATTCACATCACTTGAATAAGTAAGACAACTCCTATTCATATGATGTATGCCAATAGAAGTCACTTCTCCACCATACTCATTCATACGTTTTTCTGAAAAATAGGGTCTTCCGTCTTTATTTCTCAAAAGAAGTACTTCATTAATGCACTGTTCAGTCTCATAAGGTTTATACTCGCAAGCCAAAAATTCATTTTTTAGAAGCTCAAAAGAAGAAACTAGGTCATTGTCATCATCCTGTAGTCTCATTACCCTCAGGAATTGTCCATTCATAACATTTCTAGGGATGTGACCAGGATGCATACTGGTTCTATGTAACAAGGTATTCCTCTTACAACATTTCTTGTGAAGTCAAGTATGGCAGCATCCCAGTGTTTCCTTATCAACTGTAATGTCAAAAACGTTTATACTAGTATGGGAAAGGCAATGACTAAACTTCAAAAATTACACTGCATTATGTAAAAAATCAATAAAGTTATTTAAGCTCTGTTCTGTATCTTTACATACAATCATATCATCCACAACTCATCTACAGAGTAAAATAGTAATAACTTTATTGATTTTTTTTTTACTTAGCTATTTAAATGTCTTCTTTTATTGCTTTTAGTATGGTCTGAAGAAGTAGATGAAGTATCTGTGAAAGCGCTTACCTTCTATTCATTTTGTATTTTTTGTTTATCAAAAATTTTACCACCAGCCGTGTTGATTAGAGTTTTCTGTTCTCATAGTGCATTTTGTTTGTATGTCTCCACCATTTATCTAGTGGCTTTGAGTTTTGTTTTGGACTATCTGAAGAGTAGTTAGTTATTTTTCATATTTAACTATATTTGGCATTTTTATTTGTTTCTTTTTTCATGAGAAAAATATCAGAGAACTTTCTCTTTTTCCAAAGTCTTCAAGACTGATAAGTGCATATCATAGGTTATTTGGAACCATATTTTCATTAGACTGGAGATTTTGTACAGATCTGGCTAACGTTACAGAGCGGAATCTGTACTCATTCGGTGTACCTTTTTGGCGACAGACAACACGTCGTTCTCTGTTAAGCTGCTTTTGAAGTTTCTTGGCAAGTTTCTGGTCTGCAGACTCCTGCTGGTATTTCTCATGTAGGCTTTCCAGCACCTTTGGATTAAAACTAGTACCAGGGGAATTAGCCGATTCTTCTTCAAGTAGTTTCATGGCAAACTCCCTGTCTGCAGACTCCTGTCTGTACATCTGATGAAGGTTTTGAAGAACCATGTGATTAAAACCAGCACTAGGAGGACTAATTGGTTCTTGTTTAAAAGGTTTCATGGCGAGCTCCCTGTCTGCAGACTCCTGCATTGTTACATTCTTCTGATAAAGTTCTTCCAGCTCCAAGTAATTAAAACTAGGATTAGGAGAATTCATTGACTGTTCCTCTTCGTGCCCTAATATTTTTATTTTCTTTACATGGGAACTTTGATTTTCATCTGGTGCAAGCATCTCTGAATACTTTCTCTTCTTGCAGGACTTCTTTCTATGCACTGCCCCTGAGGTACTTTGCATTGCTGCAATGTCGGTAGATTCTTCAGCATAATGTTTCATCTCCACAGTCCATAGAACATTCCAACCCTTGCTATCATTTAAATTCACCTGCAGCAAGAAAGACAAACAAGGATTTATTACTTCACAGGTGAATTGAAAAGGACAATTTCTTTTCTTTTCTTTTTGACAAAATTATGACAAATAAAGGAACATAACTCCTCCATAATGCTTATTTTGGAATCTCACAAATAAATTCAATACAAAACTTGATGGCTGATCACAGTAATAAGCTGCAGGAAACATAGACATAAAAGTTGTTCAGAATGATAAGACACTACTGTATATTTTTTCCATAATTATTCTTTATCCATTTTCAAAGCAAAAACACAAATATGGATGACCAGTGCCATGAACATTTTGTCAGAACCTTATAGCATCAAATACACAGCTTTTACTTTATTGCAAAAATATCTACAAAGCTGAATACTTGAAGGTGCCTGTGAGTTTCCTATACATTGAACTCTATTATTTGCACCTAACATACTTTTCCAAAAACATGTCCTCATCCTGTTAAACTGCATCTTCCAAAGTCAACAAGCTGTAGTGTTCATCAGTGCCTACATCATAGCAGCGTGTACAGGATCAGTCCATTTAATTATTAATCTCTCTGTAACTGCAGAGATGCATAGCTACAACATAGGTTCATAGGTATGTACTAGACTCATGACCCTGGAGCCTTTACAAGCCTAGCCCCAGAAAAATTGCCTAGGCACCATGCCAACTGATGTTAGTTCACAGTGCCCATATCCAGTAGTGCAACTGGACTGATCCCTGGAGTGAACTTTCTGTTACCCATCCACTCATGAAGATTTCTCTTGAAGAGGGCCAGTGAGCTGCATTGTCCAAAGCCAAGAATACAGCATCCATGGGACCTGATAATATCCCTGACTGCGTCCTACATGAACTACAAAACAAACTGGCAACACATCTGTGTGCCCTGTTTAAACACAGCCTTACCTCAGGCTATGTCCCTAATGAATGGCGCACTGCTACAGTCATCCCACTCCATAAAGGGGGAGCAGCAACTACAGACCCTGGGAACTATCTCCCATTAGTCTGACAAGCCTGGTATGCAAAGCTATGGAGCGTATCATCATGGACCTGCTTAATAAGATATAGGCAATCTCCAAACTCTTGACCTGACAGAGTTTGGCTTTGTCAAGGGGAGATCCTGCCTGCTGAACCTGGCTGACTTCTTTGAGGCAGTCACCAAGGCTGTGGATGAGGGGAAGGCAGTGCATACAGCCTACCTCGACATGGCCAAGGCCTTTGATACCATTCCCCACTCAGGTATCATTGATAAACTCACCAAACTAGGCATCAATCCCTACATTACTAGGTGGATTGCAAATTGCCTCACAGACAGGACCCACAGAGTGAAAGTTGCAGATTCTAAGACAGACTGTTGATCAGGCATGAGTGGAGTCCCACAGGGCTTGGTCCTGGGCCCTCTCCTGTTTGGCATCTACTTGTCAGAAGTCCAGGCCAACACAGAAGGGCTCTGGCTGACCAAGTTTGCTGATGACTGCAAGCTAGGAGTCATTATCAACTCCCCAAGTGATGCAGACATCCTACAAAAGAGCCTCTCTGACACCAATGACTGGTGTCAGATCCATGGCCTGAAGCTTAACGCCAAAAAATTAATTATCATCCCCTTTGGAAAAAAATCAGTTCCCACGAATTACCACATTGATGGGAGCCCACTGAACACTGAAGGGGCCATAAGAGATCTGGGCATCCAGGTCGACAGCCACCTCAACTTCGGCCACCACATTGCCACTGTGGTCAGAAAGTCCTTCTACGTGGCACATCTTATAACCAAAGGTTTTGCATCCAGGAAGAAAGAGGTCATCATCCCTCTCTACTCATCCCTCATTAGACTACTCATCGAATACAATGCCCCATTTGGCATGTACCTGACCAGACACCTACAACAGCTGGAGAGGCCACAAAAGTACCTCACAAAAAGGATCCTAGGCCTTAAACACATGTCCTGCGTGGACAGGCTCAAGAAACTTCAGCTGTTCTCAGTCTCTTATCGTCTACTTAGAGGTGATCTCTGCTTGATTTACAAAGCCATGTCCGACACAGCCCTACTTGAAATGCTACACCTAAAGAAATCCCAATCCCCGTGCCACATGCTCCAGAGATCACAACCTCATTACCACAATTAACAGAACATGCTGGAGGGACAGGTTCGTCTCCCAAAGACTGCCCATACTCTGGAATATGCTGCCCATTCATGTCAAGCAGAGCACCTCACTGCATAAAACAAATCTCATTTAGTCCTCAACTTTCCTATGCTGCCCCAGTCAGCATATATCTTGTATCATTTGAGCCCTTTCCTCAACCTTGTCAATAAGTAAGACTCATTTGGGACAAGTAATAAGGTTTTGGAGCTTTGGTTGCATCTCTGTCAGCTATGCCACTACCTGCTGATCTAGTTAACAGCTAAACAAGCTTTAACTAGAACATGTCAAAGGTACTACGCAAACTAGTTAATGAAGCTGCTAGCATCTGGTCAATCTCATGTCTTGAAGACTACAATAATCATAAAATCTGATTAAGTTTTAACTTTACCGGTCTCTTAACATCGAGCATATGTATTGTCATAATTGTTCCTTTTACTGAAGCAAGTATGTATAATGCATATGAATAAATACAAGTACACGCTTGTTATTTCTTTTACCTGACTGCTCCTAGTTCTGCTGGTGTATATATACATTACATAACTATTTTATTAACTCTATTTTATTAATATATATTATTTATTGCTGTCTGCTTCTCTGTCTGAACATGTTCCATTGATCGTTCTAAAAATCTATACTTTGATTTTATAATTGTATGTCATATCAGAGGTTTCTCTTCTAATACACCCTCCGTATTTATTGTTATTCCTGTGTATTCACTGTCATTGTTTGCTTCTGTGATATTCTGTTTTACATTCATATTTTTTGTCCAATGTTCAGAGATGGAGCATTTCTCCTGGGAACCTACTGTAGTCGCACATTTAGGTCAACAAAACAAAATAAACAGAAGCCCATGTGAAATGATTTACTTCTACAGTGATCCTTCCTGAAGAAAGATGGGATTCCCAGAAGTGGGACCACCCTTATATACAGCAGGCATTATGCACGACGGTGGACCCATAGGAGGATTGCTGGAATTCATGAAGTTAGAGATGGATACCTAGTTGACACTAATCCTGTTATCAGTATCTAATGCAATAAAGGCCTTAAAGGAAGTGGAGTAGAATCCTTCACACCTGATCTTCTTGGGACCACTGAAGAAAAGTAACAAAATGGAAAGCCTATGCTAAAATGGAGGAAATGCACCTAACCCACCCCCCTCAAAAATAAATAAATCAGGTCCTTGTCCTTAGTAAACAAAAACAGGTAAGCCTGTAATTTATAGCACTAACATCTAGTTCAGGAGGGAGTTCCACTTTTTAATCACCCCACTGAGAATGCCATATATATATATATATATATATATATATATATATATAATTTATTTATTTATTTATTTATTATTTATTTATTTATTACATTTGTTAACCAGGTTGTGTCCAGGGGAGATCCAGGTAGAAAAGCTCCACATGCAGTCAAAGCATGCAGCAATACAGAGTTTAATTACAATTACAATATGTACATTGTTGACAGCATACAACTTCTCTGGTGAAGGACAAACAAATGTTACACTAATACACAACTATAAAGTATAAAGACAGTGTGTACAGTATCAGTTCAGAGACAGTTAGTCAAGGACAGACAGTTAGATGTTATTTCAGATGTGAGTATGGTATGAATCAGTAGAGATAGCAGATAGATGGAGGGAGTATAGTAAAGGTTAGAGTACAGGTTATGGTAAGATATAGGGTGTTAGGAAGAAAATTAGTCCAGAGGATAGCAGGAGCAGATCCAGTGTTTGGCAAGGCAGTTCTTTAGGAGTTGTTTGAATATATGGTGGTTAGGACTTTGTGTGATAGGTTGTGGAAGGGTAGTCTATAATTTGGCAATTTTGTGGGAGTAAAGGGAGTCACCATGGTAATTGTGGGTGTGGGATACCTTTAACATAAGCTTGGAGGAGGATCTGAGGGAACGGGTATTAGTAGTGGGTTGGACAAGGTTTGAGAGAGTGGGGCAGTCATTGGATTGGTATATAATTTTGTGCGCCATGGCCATTTGGTTGAGGGATAAAAGGCAGACGTCCTGTTTGGTGGACCCCAGCCATAAACAAACTATACAATAGAAGGAGGAAGCTACTAAATGATAGAGCAAAATCCCAAAAAGGGAAGGCATCACTGATCAGTATTAGCAAAAAACTACGGGCACTCATAAAATTGTCTAAGGCCAGCTTCAAGAGAAAAATTGCACAAGACACTAAGGATAATTACAAGGCTTTCTTTAGTTATGTTAGGAACCTGGGTGGTAATTCCCAGATATGCTCAGAATTAGTCCAAAATGATAAAAAATACACTGAACCCACAGACATTGCCAACATCCTAGCTGACAGGTTCAGCGCAAACTTCTCCCCCCCCTCCCACCAAAAGGGCAAATATCTATCCCAGCAGAGTGCTGCCCCCCTGACATCTCAGATGCTCAGGTAAGAGCCGCCCTCTCCAAAGCAAAAAACACAGCATCAATGGGACCAGACGGTGTCCCGGGCTGTGTCCTACATGAACTCCAAGAAGAGCTAAACCCAAACATAAAACTACTGTTCAATCTCAGCCTTACTACAGGATATGTACCCAAAGAGTGGCGTACAGCAACAGTGGTCCCTCTCCATAAAGGTGGTGCCTCAATGAATCCTGGAAACTATCACCCCATAAGCCTGACTAGCTTGGTCTGCAAAGCTAAGGAAAGGATCATCATGGACCTCATAAATAAAGATATTGGGGACCTACAGACACTGGATCCTACCCAGTTCGGCTTTGTTTAGGGCAGATCCTGCCTCTTAAACCTGGTTGATTTCTTTGAAACAGTCACCAAGGCCATTGATGAGCGGAAGGTGGTCCACACAGCCTACCTGGACCTCACAAAAGCCTTCAATACAATACCCCACTCGGGTATTATAGATAAGCTCACCAGCTTAAATATAAACCCCTATGTCACTAGATGGATTGCAAACTGGCTCAAGGACAGAACCCATATGGTTAGAATTGTTGGAGCCATGTCAGACTCCAAACCAGTTACAAGTGGTGTCCCACAAGGCTCAGTCCTGGGACCTCTCTTGTTCGGTATATATTTCTCGGAGGTACAGGCCAACACGGAAGGACTGTGGCTGACCAAGTTTGCAGATGACTGCAAACTGTTCGCCATAATTGACTCTACAGCCGACACAAGCATCCTCCAGACAACTGGTGCCAGAGCCATGGCCTCAAGCTAAATGCCAAAAAGTGTATAGCCATCCCCTTTGGCAAAAACAAAATGCCCACAAATTACCACATAGGTGGTAATCCATTAAGTACAGAAGAAGTAATTAGGGACCTGGGGACCCAAGTTGATAGCAATCTCTCATTTGACAACCACGTGGCCAAAGTGGTTAGAAAAACATTTTATATAGCCCACCTAATCATGAAGGGATTCACATCTAGATCAGGGGAGGTCATCGTGCCTCTTTACTCATCCCTCATCAGGCCCATAATTGAGTACAATGCCCCTTTTGGGATGTACCTTACCAGACACCTGCAGCAACTGGAAAGACCCCAAAAGTACCTCACCAAGAGGATCAAAGGGCTCAAACAGATGCCATATGCTGCCCGGTTAAAGAAACTCCAGCTCTACTCAGTGGCATACCGCCTGTTCAGAGGCGATCTGTGCCTGACGATAAAGCCATGTCCAACCCGGAATTAATGGACATGCTGCACCTCAGAAAATCCAAATCCCATCGAGCTACGCCGAGAGACTTGAACCTCAGCACTGAAATAAATAGGACATGCTGGAGGGACAGATTCATAACCGAGAGGCTCCCTTCACTCTGGAATAAAATCCCAGTCCAGGTTAGGCAGAGTCCCTCATTGACTCTCTTCAAGAGGAATCTTGATGAGTGGATGGGAGATCGTAGGTTTACCCCGGGTATCACTTCTGTGTCACTGTTAGACAGAGGCACAGTATACTAACCTCGAAAAAGGGCATAGCAAAATAAATTTAAAATGGGTGGCGAAAGCCAAACACATTCTGGCTAGGCTTATAAATGCCCTAGGGCAGATAGCCTAGTATGAACCTATGAACCTATTAGGGAATTCTAGCCAATTAAGTTGGGATAGTGCAGTGCAGTGGTGAGTCCTGTATGGCTGACTGGTGGCAAAATTGGCTATTTTGTTGTAACAGGATTCAAGGTTATTGAGTTCAGTCTTACATAGGTTTGTGAATATATGAGATCTATATAAGAGGGTACAAAGTAGATGTGAATGAGCGTCGCTAGCCTAGCACTCTGCGTAAGGTAAGGTTTAGCTTTATATAGTGTGCTATATATATATATATATATATATATATATATATATATATATATATATATATATATATATATATACAGATAACCCAGCCACTGGGGATGCACAAGCCAGTGCATTTCATTGTGCCGGTCCCAAGCCCGGATAAATGGGGAGGGTTGCATCAGGAAGGGCATCCGGCGTAAAACTTCGCCAAATAATTAATGCGGACACCAGTAAATATTTCCATACCGGATCGGTAGAGGCCCGGGTTAACAATGACCGGAACCATTAATGTTAGTCAACAGGGTGCTGGCGGAAATTGGGCTACTGTTGACCGGAGGAGGAGAAGAGGTGGAAGGCATGGCTGAAGGCAGGAAGAGAGAAGAAAGGCTAGGACTGTGGTAGTGAGGGTCGGAACTTTGAATGTTAGCAGTATGACTGGTATAGGGAGAGAGCTCGCTGATATGATGGACAAAAGGAAGGTTGGGGTATTGTGTATGCAAGAGACCAGATGGAAGGCGTAGTAGTTATCCTGAAGGAATAGTATGCTAAGAGTGTTTTGGAGGTGAAAAGAGTGTCAGATAGAGTGATGTTTATGAAGCTGGAAATTGATGGTGTAATGATGAATGTTGTTAGTGCATATGTCCGCAAGTTGGGTGTGCAATGGATGAAAAAGAAAAAGTTTGGAGTGAGTTGGATGAAGTGGTGATGACTGTACCCAAGGGTGAGAGAGTGGTGATTGGAGCAGATTTCAATGGGCATGTTGGTGAAAGGAACAGAGGGGATGAAGAAGTGATGGGTAGATATGGTGTTAAACAAAGGAATGCAGAAGGTCAGATGGTAGTGGATTTTGCAAAAAGGATGGACATGTCTGTGGTGAATACATATTTTAACAAGAGGGAGGAGCATAGGGTGACATACAAGAGTGGAGGAAGATGCACACAGTTGGATTATATCTTATGTAGGAGGGCCAGTTTGAAGGAGATTGGAGACTGTAAAGTGGTGACCAGGGAAAGTGTATTTAGGCAGCATAGGATGGTGGTTTGTAGGATGATGTTGGTGATCAAGAAGAGGAGGAGGAGTGTGAGGGCAGCACCAAGGATCAAATGGTGGAAATTGAAAAAAGGTAATTGTGAGGTGGAGTTCAGGGATGAGTTAAGACAGGCACTGGGTGGCAGTGAAGAGTTACCAAATAGCTGGGTAACTACAGCAGAGCTAGTAAGGGAGACGGCTAGAAAGGTGCTTGGTATGACATCTGGACAGAGGAAGGATGACAAGGAGACATGGTGGTGGAATGAGGAAGTACAGGAGAGTATACAGAGAAAGAGGTTGGCGAAGAAGAAGTGGGATTGTCAGAGAGATGAAGAAAGTAGACAGGAGAATAAGGAGATGAGGTGCATGGCAAAGAGAGAGGTGGTGAAGGCTAAGGATAAGGCATATGAAGAGTTGTATGAAAGGTTGGACACTAAGGAGGGAGAAAAGGACCTGTACTGATTGGTTAGACAGAGGGACCAAGCTAGGAAAGATGTGCAGCAGGTAAAGGTGATAAAGGACAGTGACGAGAGTGTGTTGAGGAGATGGAAAGAGTACTTTGAGGGGTTGATGAATGAAGAGAATGAGAGGGAGAGAAGGTTGGATGATGTAAGGATAGTGAATTATGAAGTACAATGGATTAGCAAGGAGGAAGTAAGGATAGCTATGAAGAGGATGAAAAATGGAAATGCTGTTGGTCCAGATGACATACCTGTGGAAGCATGGAGGTGTTTAGGTGAAATGGCAGTGGAGTTTTTAACCAGATTGTTTAATGAAATCTTGGAAAGTGAGAGGATGCCTGAGGAATGGAGAAAAAGTGTTTTGGTACCAATTTTTAAGAATAAGGGTGATGTGCAGAGCTGTAGTAACTACAGAGGGATTAAATTGATCAGTGACAGCATGAAGTTATGGGAAAGAGTAGTGGAAGCTAGGTTAAGAAGGGACGTGATGATTAGTGATCAGCAGTATGGTTTCATGCTGGGAAAGAGCACTACAGATGCGATGTTTGCTCTGAGAGTGTTGATGGAGAAGTACAGAGAAGGTCAGAAGGAGTTGCATTGTGTTTTTGTAGACTTAGAGAAAGCATATGACAGGGTGCCTAGAGAGGAGTTGTGGTATTGTATGAGGAAGTTGGGAGTGTCAGAGAAGTATGTAAGAGTGGTACAGGATATGTACGAGGGTAGTGTGACAGTGGTGAGGTCTGCGGTGGGAGTGACGGATGCGTTTAAGATGGAGGTGGGGTTACATCAAGGATCAGCTCTGAGCCCTTTATTATTTACAATGGTGATGGGCAGGTTTGACAGATGAGATCAGACAGGGGTCCCCGGGGACTATGATGTTTGCAGATGACATTGTGATCTGTAGTGAGAGTATGGAACAGGTGGAGGAGACCCTGGAGAGATGGAGATATGCTCTAGAGAGAAGAGGAATGAAGGTCAGCAGGACTAAGGCAGAATATATGTGTGTGAATGAGAGGGAGGATAGAGGAATGGTGAGGATGCAAGGAGTATAGGTGGTGAAGGTGAATGAGTTTAAATACTTGGGATCAATAGTTCAGAGTAACAGTGAGTGTTGAAGAGAGGTGAAGAATAGAGTACAGGCAGGATGGAGTGGGCGGAGAAGAGTGTCAGGAGTGATTTGTGACAGACGAGTACCAGTAAGAGTGAAAGGGAAGGTCTACAAGTGGGTAGTGAGACCAACTATGTTATATGGGTTGGAGACAGTGACATTGACAAAAAGGCAGGAGTTTGAGCTGGATGTGGCTGAGTTAAAGATGTTAAGATTTGCACTGGGTGTGATGAGGGTGGACAGGATTAAGAATAAGTATATTAGAGGGTCAGCCCAGGTTGGAAGGTTTGGAGACAAAGCCAGAGAAGCAAGATTACATTGGTTTGGACATGTGCTGAGGAGGGATGCTGAGTATATTGGGAAAAAGATACTAAGGATGAAGCTACCAGGTAACAGGAAAAGAGGAAGGCCTAAGATAAGGTTTATGGATGTAGTGAGAGAGGACATGCAGGTGGTTGGTGTGACAGAGCAAGATGCAGAGGACAGGAAGAAATGGAAACAGATGATCTGCTGTGGCAACCCCTAATGGGAACAGCCGAAAGAAGATGATGATATATATATATATATATATATATATATATATATAGATAGATAGATAGATAGATATTCAGATATACAGTTACCTTTATATGTATATAAAGACCATGAATATACAAAGCTCCATTAAGAATCCTGCCATCCTCTGCCAAACTGCATACCGCTATGTAACAGACTAAGAAGTCAGTCTTCTTCAGTTGTTTAAGTGATACTGTGTGGCAGAAACTCACAGAAGTGTAGGGTGTGGCCATATGAATATAAAGTGGCTAGGGATCACACTACCAAGATAGAAAATCTCATTGTCACTTGGAATGACCAGTTAGATATTCATAAGTTTCTGTAAAAATGGAATCTGTAAAAGTATTGCTGAGCACAAATGGCAAAAGAATAAAGTATACCAACCAGACATTCATACAATGGATGACACTAGAGAGGTTAGGAAAGGTAGATGACATCTGTTGAAGTTCCCTTGTATGACATAAAATGTATCTGCTTATCAAAACCTTTAGAATCAACAGTAAATAATGAAAGCAGTCTACCAATAGGTTAGCCTAGTATTCACCTATGAACCAATGCTTTCCAACCAAAGTTCTTCCCAATTACTTAGTCTTTGATCCTGATACTTCCTTTCCTCAATCTGCTTGCACAGTCTGTCCTGTTTGGGTTTATCCTTCTTCTTGTGCTTAGCCTTGGGCAAAAATGCTCAACCACTCCCACTTCCACCTGGTTTGGAAGCATAGCTCTCAACCTCTTAGCACAAAAAAAATCTGGACAAAGCCAAAAATAATAGGGTGACAAAGCCCTAAAAGTAGAAACAGATTTTAAATATTGCTCTTATAAACTTAGAAAGTTGCTAGAATAAAAGATCTTATGTTGCCATGAATTTTCTGAAGGATATGAAGTCTAAGTCTCAAATGCCTGTCATTCTTTAGTGGATTCAGTCCCCACTGATTTGCCACAAAACTCCAGAAAACCACAAATTTTTGGAGGAACTGACCAAAAATATGAGACAAAAATCTGGATTTTCTGTGAAAATTTGGACAGTCAAGATGTATATTTGGAAGGAAAATGTACACTCTTGTAATCTTAATGGGGTATTTTGTTATATTGTTAGACTCAAAAGCTTTTTCCCCAATGGAATCCTGTTGCTATTGAATTTCTGGCAGGTTAAACAGGTTAATATCATGAGTCTATTACTTAAACAGAGGCATAATTAAATTAGACACATTAGACACCTGATGAAAGAGTTGTCAGTATTGGAATAGAGAACAGTGTAACAGAACTGACAGAGGTATAAGGATTCCAGCCCTAATGTTGACGTGGATGAATTCTCCTCATATACTAGCACTGCTGTCATACCATTTCACTGTAGATAGCACAAGCCAATTCTTCATCTTTTTTAAGTTGTTCTGCCTCCTCTGCTTTCCTTTTTTCTTCTCTCCTCCTGTGTTCTTGTTCCTCTTCTGCCAGAAGCTTTTGAATGTACCTCTCACTGGCCTTCCACTCTTCTTCCTGAAGTGCTTGCCTCTCAGCCTCAATCTGCAGTCAAAATATAGAGATTAAGCGCCCTTACCTAGTAAATAACGAATTATATTAACTTAAACGTTATTGATTCTCTAATCAGGAAAGACACACATCAACTGCAGGCAGCATGAGACCAATACATTTAGTTTTCTGTAAACTATAGCTAACACTAGCAGTGGCCAGCAAAGTTTCAGCAGAAATGGAAACGTCTGTACTCTACATGCAGTACGTATCTCATTTATGCTTTATAGCCAATGTCCACTACTCCAATTTGTTGTTTAAGAATTAATGTTTTTTTTTCTGTAGCTGCCCTTCAGAAGCAGCTGGTAGTATTTACCTGAGCATTTTACGGATGTGGATTCATACCCCAGTGAGACTGTGCACTCTGACATCTTATTGTTAACTGAGCATTTTACGGATGTGGATTCAAACCCCAGTGAGACTGTGCACTCTGACATCTTATTGTTACTTGAGCATTTTACGGATGTGGATTCATACCCCAGTGATTCTGAGCACTCTGACATCTTATTGTTACCTGAGCATTTTACGGCTGTGGATTCATACCCCAGTGAGACTGCGCACTCTGACATCTTATTGTTACCTGAGCATTTTATGGATGTGGATTCATACCCCAGTGATTCTGAGCACTCTGACATCTTATTGTTACCTGAGCATTTTACGGCTGTGGATTCATACCCCAGTGAGACTGCGCACTCTGACATCTTATTGTTACCTGAGCATTTTATGGATGTGGATTCATACCCCAGTGAGACTGCGCACTATGACATCTTATTGTTACCTGAGAATTTTACGGCTGTGGATTTATACCTCAGTGAGACTGCACACTCTGATATCTTATTGTTACCTGATCGTTTTATGGCTGTGGATTCATACCCCAGTGAGACTAGGCACTTTGACATCTTACTGTTACCTGAGCATTTTACGGATGTGGATTCATACCCCAGTGAGACTGCGCACTCTGACATCTTATGGTTACCTGAGCATTTTGCGGATGTAGATTCATACTCCAGTGAGATTGCGCACCCTGGCATCTTATTGTTACCTGAGCATTTTACGGATGTGGATTCATACCTCAGTGAGACTGCGCACTCTGACAGCTTACTGTTACCTGAGTATTTTACCACTGTGGATTCATACCCTAGTGAGACTGTGCACTCTGACATCTTATTGTTACCTGAGCTTTTTACGGATGTGGATTGATACCACAATGAGACTGCGCACTCTGACATATGATTGTTACCTGAGCATTTTAATGATGTGGATTCATACCCCAGTGAGACTGTGCACTCTTACATCTTACTGTTACCTGAGCATTTACGGATGTGGATTCATACCCCAGTGAGAGTACACACCCTGCATTTTGTTGTTACCTGAGCATTTTATGGATGTGGATTCATACCCAAGTGAGACTGCGCACTCTGACATCTTATTGTTACCTGAGCATTTTATGGATGTGGATTCATATCCCAGTGAGACTGCGCACTCTGACATCTTATGGTTACCTGAGCATTTTACGGTTGTGGATTCATACCCCAGTGAGACTGCACACCCTGACATCTTATTGTTACCTGAGCATTTTACGGATGTAGATTCATACTCCAGTGAGATCGCGCACCCTGGCATCTTATTGTTACCTGAGCATTTTACGGATGTGGATTCATACCCCAATGAGACTGCGCACTCTGACAGCTTACTGTTACCTGTGTATTTTACCACTGTGGATTCATACCCTAGTGAGACTGTGCACTCTGACATCTTATTGTTACCTGAGCATTTTACGGATGTGGATTCATACCACAGTGAGACTGCGCACTCTGACATCTGATTGTTACCTGAGCATTTTAATGATGTGGATTCATACCCCAGTGAGACTGCGCACTCTGACATCTTATTGTTACCTGAGCATTTTACGGATGTGGATTCATACCCCAGTGAGACTGTGCACTCTGACATCTTATTGTTACCTGAGCATTTTACGGATGTGGATTCATACCCCAGTGAGACTGTGCACTCTGACATCTTACTGTTACCTGAGCATTTACGGATGTGGATTCATACCCCAGTGAGAGTATGCACTCTGACATCTTGTTGTTACCTGAGCATTTTATGGATGTGGATTCACACCCAAGTGAGACTGCGCACTCTGACATCTTATTGTTACCTGAGCATTTTACGGATGTGGAGTCGTACCCCAATGAGACTGCGCACTCTGACATCTTATTGTTACCTGGGTATTTTACAGATGTAGATTCATACCCCAGTGAGACTGCGCACTCTGACATCTTATTGTTACCTAAGCATTTTACAGATGTAGATTCATATCCCAGTGATACTGCGCACCCTGACATCTTATTGTTACCTGAGCATTTTACGGATGTGGATACATACCCCAGTGAGACTGCGCACTCTGACATCTTATTGCTGATTTCTAAAACTTGCCTGGTTCCAGATTATGGTATTAACAGTTGTTGATATTAGCACATATCACAAAACAGACTAGCACTGGAGTCCAGTTGCCAATACTTCTTGAAAAGATATATATGTCATATTAATTCATATTTAGTGGTGGTGGTGCTGCGGTAGCGTTGTTGCCTCACAGTTAGACGTTGTCCTGTTCGATTCTCAGCTAGAGCGTCTTCTGTGTGGAGACATGCGTGAATGGGCGTACCTTCGTTGAAGGTTGTGTGTCAGGGCTGGCAACTCGGCACATAAAAATCTACTGCCAATCATTAGCGGACCAGAGTTCCGCTGTGGTGACCCCTAACCAGGAAAAGCCAAAAGACACAACAACAACATTAATTCATATTTAGCCATTAGCTACAGAAACGTGAGTGGTGCAGTTTAATATGTAATACCTACAATATAAGGAGCAGATACCAATAATTCAATGCTTACATCTTAACTCCCCCCAAAACATAATAAAATGCTTCCAACTTGCCATCCCTTTTATTGGAGATGCAATGATCATTGGTTAGGCATGTAGCTGCATGTGTTCTATGACTTTCCAAAAGATCAGATTTCAAGCTTAGCATACAAAATATAACTCAATCTATTTAATCAGATATTTCCTAGTTTCAAAAAAGTTTGATCTGTTTAAAATGGCTATCCCTAGGGGGATCCTATTTCAGCATGGGCTTTCTGGACCAAATTAGTCACATCTGGAAAAATAAATATTACTCTCCACTAGAAAAATGTGCAGGTCCCAGCACTGCAAGAATGGATAGAAGCTATCTGTTCATCTTTCATATTGATCATTTTGCCACAATGCTTCAGTCTGGGAAATGTATGTATTTTAAAAGGGTAAAAGTTAGCACAGGTAACCTGAATGAACCGCTGTGGCGAAGAACTACAATGAACTTTGTTCATGTTGAAGGAACACAGTCTGCAAGCTGGAGCATTGACTAATATGGACACAGGGATATTGGTGCAGTTGATATCTTATTTAAGAGGTTTCTTTATACAGGAGAAGGAGCGTGGCTTGAACTGAAGATGGCTATGGGTCTATATATTTGTAAATGGTAGGAGCTTATGAAGAGTTGTTTGACTTAGCTTATGTATACAGTTTAGGAAATGGACACTAAATGTAGCTGCATCTTCAACAGTAACAAAACCAAGGGGAAAACTAGATTGATAAGGATGTCCTGGTTTGAGAAGGTGGGTGATCCTGATCCCTGACCAAAACTGCTTAGGGTTATGCTTATGTGACCTTTGACATGTGGTGGCAAACTCACTTTTGAACTGCTTATCATGTATTTTCCTTATGTTTGAATGTTATATACATATAATATCAATGTCACGGGTTATCATGTCACTTCTGATATTACATGCAGATGGAAACATCTGTGTACATATATACACATACATAAACACATATGTACAGATACCTACCTACAACCACCTGTGTTGTGTATGAGAACAGAATCCCATCATGTAAGGAAGGAAGCTGCATGGCATGCTAGGAGCTGATGATAGGATTTCATAAGGTGCAAAATGTCACCTTAACCAGGTTGCACTAACAGACAGAATATCTATTAAGAAAAGGGTTAACCAGCCATAGAATTGCAGAATTATGTTTTGTAACATCAGAGCTCTCATTTGGGCTAATTTCATTCCTCTGTAGATAATCTACAAATACCATTTAGAACACTGAAGCAGAGATTGTCAACTGTATGGCCAGCTTGGAGATGGACATCTCTACTGATGTAATTATTTCTGGGGCCACTATAAGTTAGGCAAACCACATGTGAAGAGAAATGTAATGTTTAAGGGTCCTGAGTGAGATGATAGTCATCTAAATGTCCTGGTCTGACAGCATGAGAATGAGTGGGTAGTCTGTATAGGCCAATAAGGTGAATGATAGAGGGGATAAAACTGACCCAGAGTCCTGCTGAAGGACTAAGATATTTGTTTTACTCTTTCTCATTGTGAGCTTTAAAATCAATACAGAATGATTATGGAGAAATCTATTCAATAAGATAATGTTGCCTCAAATATTTAGAAAGAACTGAAATATATGATATTTTTTTGCAATGCATTTTCAAGACCCAGAGGAAAATTATACTTTTAAAGGTTTGCACCACAAAATACCCCTGGATTAATCTTCTTGTCCAACATAAGTTAGCCAGAAGACACCCTGCAACAGAAATTCAAGCCCATAGTGGAGACCATCAAAAAATAGTACAGATCTGTGAAAAAAGATGCTATGTCCAGTCCAAAGTTTAAAATATTTTGACAGACTCCTAAAACAGACATCTTCTGGTTGGCAGTGGCAGATTATAATAAGGGTGATTTGAGCAACTGCCCAGAGCCCATGGCCACTCATTAGATATTCAAAGTAAAAGTTGTACAATAATTTGGTAAGATGAGTGCTATCCTAATTTCACAAGCTTGCCGAACTGAAACTAGCTACAGTGTAAATTAACTCTCTCTTTGCTAGAATGAAATCAGTGGACTTGCAAACTAACACACTCTCTCTCCCTCTCTCACAAAACAGATGGTCATCTGTTGTCAAAGCTCTGTCTTCATTTGTCTGTAGTTGGCCAAAAGGGATTATTGGCATTCTTTGGCTGCTCTGGAGTCCTATCTCCATTGTTACAATGGTTATTTGGATGGACTACAGTAACCTAAGTGAATTTGTGCCGATTTGGTGAATAATACAAAGCTAATTTTTAGCTACAGTTGCTAGCTCAGCATATGATGATATAAAAATAGCCATGCATGAAGTTTTACTGTCTCTTCTACCATACACAAGCAGGATGGGATCTTGTTATGTACTACCTTCACTGAGCTCAGAAGATGCAGCTAAATGGAGACCAAGTAAGTAAAAGTGCTATTCAGATTTAATCCACAAAACTTCCTTGTTTTGCACTTCCATTGATTTGCCAGATGACTTTTTTTGAGCAAACCATATTGCTAAACAATTGCAAGAATCATATCATTCCATCAACAAAATGTTTCTAAGAGTAAGGCAGCATATTACAGTATTTTGGTAAGCTTCCCTGCTAATGAACACTCCTGTGGGATTTGTTCTTATTTTGCATGCTTGTTCTAAATTTTGAGATGAACTGGCTGCTGCAAGTTGTCAGGTGGCAGGAATAGCAGGTGTTAAAGGTGTGGAAGCGCAGTACCAGAACTCATAAATGAATGCCAATACCGCATACGCGATCATGAATCAAGTGCTTTTTTCCCCTTCTTTTTTTTGTGAATGGGGGTAGGGGTGCAGAACATGAATGCTGATACCAATCCCGCAGTCATGTTTGAAGCACTATGTATGGTAAGTAACTAACAAGCTATTTGTTATTTTAGTAGCAAGCAACCTGCTACCATTATTTCATCAGGAGACTTTTTTTTTTTGAAAGGGACATACCTCTCAACCTTTTTGGTTAAGAATTCTAGACAAACCTAAAATAATGGAAGGACAAAGACCCCAAATTACAGTTTTTAAATATTACTCTAATTTACTTAATAAGTTAACAGAACAACAGGTTTTGCATCAGCCTGCATTTTTTGAATAATAAGTATGAAACTCCTACATCTCACATTATTGATGAACTGTAATAACTGATTATTTAGCAGAAATTCAAACATTTTACAAGGGACACAGAAAAATACGAGGTAAAATCAGAGGCGTTCTGCAAAATCTGGGATATTTACGTGATACAAGGGGATGCACTACTTATGAATGTTGTTAAGTGCTTTGGTCCCATTAACTGTAGCAAGCATTTTCCAGGCTGTTTCTCCTTTTGTCCATGACTGAGTTCTGATCTCTTACTCATGTTGAAAGTTGTGGTTATCACTACCTTTCTTTAGCATACCTCTTAGCTTTTCTTATTTATTGTGCAACAAAATATGTGACACATAGTCAGACGAAGCAAGTGTAGTGCAGTTAATGTTTATGGGCTACAGTTTATCAACACTATTATGAAAACATGTTTTATCATTTCTTCTGTGAATTATGTCTTCTTCTTGGGAAAAGTGGGTGTGTATGTGTTGTCAGGTGTATATGACATATAAGAAGACATGGTATACAAATCAATTATTTTCTGTACAATATTTTGCGTTGCATAGGGGCACTAGACATCTCTGCTTTAGATACAGAAATTCAATTCAATGGGTGTAAATGAGCCAGTAAAGAATGTAGCAGCATGCATAGTCATGTATGCTTATTATATTACTAAATCTCTAATTAAGTGTTTTAAGGTAATACATTTAGTATATGTGCTACATCTTTAATTCCATATTCAGGATATGTAATTGAGAAAAAAGGCATTTATAGTGTGGAAATAACATTTAGTGCATAAATTGGTAATTTCTGAGAATTTAAGGGGGGTAGAAAGGGAAGAGTCTGGAAAGCTAGTATAAAATATCATATATTCTGACTACATTCCTCAGCAACATGCCTGTGGGCATGTCACTTTGATGTTAAAAGATATGTTATCTGTTTTTTATAGAATAGTCTTGATTTAAGAAGTTGTGTTCTGGAGGAGATACTAAAGATTACAAATGCCCTGACAGGTTAGAGAATGTTCTTCCCCTAAGTATATCAGATAACTAATACACTGTATTGCATGACTCTTAGCCTGTTACTCAAGAACTGGGGGCAAAGACCAAAAATCAGGGACATGTTTTATATGTTGGTATTCTGTACTTAGAGGACTAATAGTATAATATGATTTACATTAGTGTGCATCTTCTGGAAAATAAGAAGTCTTTAACTGTAATGCCTGATATTTGTCTGTTTAGCGTCACAAAGTCAGAAATTTTAGGACAGACAGAATAAAGTTCTGAGACAGAATCAGTTACACTTTGTGAGAGGAATGTTTATTTGGAAAAACAAGGCATTTATACTGGTTGTGGGCATGAAATGCCCAGCACAGACTTGCATTTGAATAAGAAGTGCCCATCTCTGGACAAGCGAAAAGGTGGTAATTTGACCTAGATAACAACTGTTCCTAGACCAATAGAAAATAAAACCTGCATTATATTTTTGTTAAACTAGGTGCAAGGTTTTAGATGATGTGTAATTAAGCAATTTAATTTTACTTAATGTGAGATTAAGGCATCTATATGGCATCTGCTCCTGTCCAGTGTTACTCCCAGGGCAGGTTAAAGCAGAAGGCAAAGTCAAGCTTTTTGGATTCCAAATGGTGAGTCTTTAAGTGGAATAATGGTGTGGCTTGCATCCAAATGGCCGAGATTCATCTTATTTATTTATTTATTTATTTATTATTTATTTATTGACATTTGTTAACCGGGTTGATCCAACTGGGCCAGGGTCCCGTTTTCAGTGGAGACCCGAGGAGAAAAGCTCCAGTTACAAAACAATTAAGGATTACACAGGTAACAAAAATAGAAAGTAGCAAAACCAAGTTTCACTCCAAAACATATTAGTACAAATTTGAATCAAACATACTTAGATCACCCTAAGAGAACTGTCTCAAAGAAATAAGTATATGAACTTTTTTTTTGTTTGTTTTTTTTTTGTTTTGATATATGTACAAACAAGTTATATACAAGTGATCAATCAAACAAGTTATATACAAGTGATCAGATTTCTTGCCTAGGCTTCCTAGGAAGGTATAGATGCTTTCAGGAGTTCAGAGAGAAGAAGCACCATTGGATAAAGGGGAAAATTAGGTAGGTTCTAAGCAGGGACATGATTTGGTATTGAGAAGATAACGTTTGAGTTCCTTTTTAAAGTGTGCAGGGTGTATGATGGAGCATATGTGTAGAGGAAGTTTGCTCCAAGTGTGGGCTATTGAGCAGTTGCATTGTAGTTTACCTATGTTCTTCTTTGGATGATCTACATTCAGAAGTTGTTGGTTAGAGGTGTGGAGGGTTCTAGAAGGGGTGTAGGTAGATAAAAAAGTAGTGAGAGCTGGACAGGGTAAAGGCCTGTATAGAATGGAGTGAATAACCTGAAATTGAGAAAGTAGCAGTAGTGGAGGGAATTGGAGCCATTGTAATGAGTTCAGGGCAAGGCAGTGATGGGAGTTGTAGGGGGAGTCTGTAATGAATCTTGCAATTTTGTGGTAAGTTTGTTGCAGTTTGTTCATGGTAGTAGCTTGCATACTGGTTAGTATGGGGGCTGCGTAGAGAAGTGTGGGCAGGAGGAAGGACTGTGTTAAGGAGAGTCTAGCATTTGGAGTAAGAAATCTTTTGTTGTGATAGAGCAAGCCAAGTTTCTGGCGTGTTTTTTTTTTTTTATTCCTTGCAAGATAAAATGATCAGGTTAGGTAGGAGTGTAGCTCTCACTTCTACATGCATGCATACATACATACATACAGTTCACAAAACCCAGACATATGGAATGCAAACAAACATTGTATCTAGAAGAAGAAAACACAAAATGTTTCAGAGAGCACCATCCCTTTCAGCAGAAAAGTGCAATTTTAAAAATAAGTATTGGGCATCCATAGACTGAAAACAGCCCATTGCTCAAGGTACACTTAATCAGACACTGCTGGTGGATATCTTTAAGCTGAAGAGAGTTCATTAGAATGACAGCAGCTGATTCCTCTGTAAATAGAGGGGACTCAGAAGGCTAGGGAGGAGAAAGTTAAATTGAACTGGATAAGGTTGAAGACTCTGTTCACAGAAGGTACCAGACAACTGGGAAGTGAACGCGAGAGACAGGCAATCGTGTAAGTACATAAGAGTATGCCAGTAAGTAGAAGTCAGAAGGACAAGTATTAACTGTACAATGTGTACTTCAGCTAACATTTTCCATGGTTACCAACTGGAAGCTTCAAACATGAAACAGAAACAGTTACCTGGTTTTATATATGTTTGTGTGCACAGAAAGGCAGCTGAGATACTAAGAAGTATGGGATCTAGGTTACAAAGGAAGTTTGTGGGTACTGGACTTGTATGCAGGAATGAAAATGGAAATATATTTAATATACGCATTCATACAATCAGATTACATCTTAGAGATGCTGCAGTTCAGAAGGAAGGATTTATAGGATAAGGCATGACTAGTAGATCAAGTGATACAATGTGAAATGTCAGGTGGTTCTTATGAGAGAATAAGGAGTGACTAGTAGATCAAGGAATATGATATGAAATGTCAGGTGGTCATGAGATGATTTAACTGTGTGATAAAAATCAGAAATAGATCCTACTGACTGGACCCACTTCACCAGTCTTCCAACAGTAAGATGTTTTGCTGTTTACTTCTACATTGCTATTAACTTAGTAAACAGTGTTAAGTCTGCAAGTTTTACCAACTTGCTAGAGGGATCCAGCACTTCTGAAAGTCACCACTTGAAGATACAAAACCAAAATCATAAAGTCTGTACCTGTGTGCATGTGCATGGTGATCTACAAATAATGTATGCTGCAGAACCGAAGGAGATTAACAAATTAAGTACAGCAGGAATTTAACTCACATCTGCTATTCACTACTGGATATAAAACCTCTATTTTTTCATTTTGCCTTAGGAGAGGGAATGCAATGTTTGCCATCATTCTCACATGCTACACTTACCTGAGCTATCAGGGTGTCATATTCTGCTTTTATTTCACCAGGACTACTCAGCACAGGTGTTGAAAGAAAAGACGGTGCTAGAGGCAACAGAAAAGAAAGAGCAACAGTGCAAACCATTAAAAAAAAAGATTAAATTAATTTCTGAATCTGATGTAAGCTAAATATTCTGTGCTAGGAAAGAACAATGAGCTCATAAAAACATAAAGTGCCCATGTAAAGACAGCAACAGAAATTACTTATTTTACAGTAAATTGCTTCTGTTATGATAAAACATTTGAAAAATACATGTGAATGCATGCGTGTTATAAAATCATCTTGCAGATAATCAGTTAAGCCCTCCTGCAAATTCACATTATATACCCAATAAAAAGCTCCTCCAAGCATGTACCGATTTCGGAGGTTACAGATCCATCCCCATAATTAATTTTTCTGAGCTATAACTTATCAAAGTGTATTTTTGAAAGCCTACATTAAAGACTACAGGTCTAACGCTGTTACTTTTCAGTTGCTGTGCACTGCATTTCTCTCACTGACACTGTACAAAGACAGTTAAATAAAAGTCTGTTTCAGATGCACACCACACATGAAGGCTCTACTGCTTGATGATAATTATTAACTGAACATTAAAAGCCAAACTTTATTACTGAAAACTATGAACATTGTTTCTTGTTTCTGTTCACATACTGTCATTTGGAAAATACAGTAAGGTAAGTGGGTTTGCTCAAGGCTGTGCAATATCAGTGGTGAACTTATATAAATCAAATCCAGTGTATCCTTAGGTCATTGCATTAAGGTTATCAGCTTTGTGGCCCAAAATATTTCCCTCTACATTGTAGTAGAGATAGTTGGCATAATTGTTAAGGTCTTCATCTCTCATGCACAAGGTACAAGGTTCAATCCTATCTTCCAGCCAATGTCTGTTTGGAGTTTTCATGTTCTCCCTGTGTCTCTGTGAGGTTGCTCCCACTTCTGAAAAAACAAACAACAAAAAAAAAAAAATAAATAAAACATGCTGAGTGTTTCCATCTCAAACTCACCAATGAATGGAGCTGTGGGCACCAACCGCTTTGGGTTCTACTGTGCTGCACAGTATCCTCACGATAGGAGAATACAGATCACAGACTGCATGCCGTGGCAGGACTAGCCACGTGACAGAGTAAAATATAGCACTAGGTCATTTGGTCATGTTGGTTAATGTCACTAAATGGGCATGGGTATTTGCTGGTGATAAGTGGGTTGAGGATCAGGCCTACTCTGACCTACGCCAGGGATCCATGCTAACAGTAGGAGGGTGCATGTGCACCTAAGGGCCATAAAGCCCAGCAGCCCTGTGTCAATAAGCTACTGGCTGGATGGTGCCCAACTTGAGCTACCGCAGATAGCTCTGTTGAGCAAAAGCTGGACATACAACCACTCAACCTGCCAAACATGAACTAAGAAATGCTACACTCAGTGTAAGTTCACTGACATGATGCAGTTTGGAAGTGGATGGTTTAATGGTGAGGAGGAGGCTGGACATCCTATGTAGCCATGAGACAAGATAGAAGGGTAGTGCAGCAAAACCATGTGGCTTGGGATCCAGAGTCTACTGCTGAGGAGGAGGACAGGCTAGAAATGGTGTGGGAATTGTGGTGACAGAGGCTTCAGAAGGCAGTGAGAGATGTAATCAGAATTAGTGACAAACTAATGGCAATCAGACTCCAGCATAATGCTAGGGCATTATTCATAATCTCAGCCTATGCCTCACAGCATGGTTGTGATAGTGAGGAAAAGACCACATTCATACAGCAGTTGCAGGACTTGCAGGACTGACTTGAATGCACATATCGGAAGAGACAGAACATGATATGAGGACTGCCTGGGTCCACATGGTGGTGGTGGTGGTGGTGGGGGGTAACAGGAATAATGAAGGAGAGGCCCGGCTAGATTTCTCTCTGGCAAATGGCTTGATAGTAGCCAACACATGATTCACAGGAGAGACAGTCACAAGGGCAGTGGGGTAGAATCAATGATTGCAAAGTCATCCCTAGTGAAACAGTCAGCTCACAGCATAAACCACTGGTTGCTGCAATCAGCTGCAGTGATCAGAGAAGGGTCTAAGTTAAACAAAGACCAGGCTGAAGACCTGAAAGTTGACTGTAGAGAAAGCACAATGGTTCAAGGAATTATTCAGGACCCAAGAAGAGGAGGAGATAGGTGGAGATGAAGAAGAATGGCAATTTCTCAAAGCAGCATGTGTGAAGACTGCAGAACACATATGCGGCTGAGCCAGGTATGGAAATAAGGTACAGAAGGAAAGCAGGTGGTGGGATGCAAAAGTCCAGAAAGTCATCAAAAGAAAGGAGTGCAAGAAAAAGTGGGACGCCGAAAAGATGGACCAGGCTTGGAAGAAATACTAGCTGCTAACAAAGAAGCTAAGAAAGGAGTTGCAATAGCAAAGAACAGGGATTACAGTCACTCTACCAGCTTCTGGAAAGTGACTCAGTAGGTGGCACAAAGAAACTATATCAGGTTGCAAATCAAAGACAGAAAGATAAAGATAGTCAAACACCCTTCATAAGGGATGCCAGCAACAACTTGCTCACCAGTCACACGACATCAAAGGAAGATGGAAGGAGTATTTCCAACAGCTTCTAAATTAAGAAAACCCCACAGAAGCAGTACTGCTCAGACACAGCCTATAATGAGGGAAGAGGAGCCCATCCTAGAAGAAGTAAGAACAGCACTAAGTAAAATGAAGTCAGGGAAAGCAGCAGGCACAGATGAGGTCACAGCAGATATGATAAAGTTGCTGGTTGAGATAGGACAGAAATGGCTCCTGAGGGTACTCAGCAGTGTGGACAGAAAGGCGTACCTCAGATAACTAGAGAATAACCATACTCATGACAGTGTACAAGAACAAAGGGGGCATCCACAACTGTGGGCAGTACAGAGCTATCAAACTCCTGTCACTGCATGAAAGTTCTGGAGACGGTGACTGATGAACAGATGCACAAAATAGTAGAAAGTAAGATGAGAGATGAATGATTCGGATTCAGATTCAAAACTGACCCAATGTTTGCAGTGAGACAGACAGTTGAGAAGAAGCTACAGATGAGGAAACAGTCCAGTTGGGACTTGGAGAAAGCATACAACAAGGTCCCAAGAACACTGATTTGGGCAGTCCTGCAGTGGTTCAAAGCCACAGAAACATTGGTAGAATTAGTCCAGGCTATGTAAAAACATCCAATGGCTGAAGTACGGACAGTGTTCAGTCTCACAGATGGGTTCCCAGTGGGAGTGGGTGTACAGCAGGGTTCAGCTCTGAGCCCACTGCTGTTCATACTGGGGATGGATTACATTAGCAAACAGGTCAGAGGGGACAGATCAACAAAGGTGCTGTATGCAGACAATGTGGCATTACAGGCAGACTCTGAGCAAGAACGTAAGCAAAGGATAGGGGAATGGATTGCAGAAGTGAAGGCACATGGGATGAAACTAAGTACAGATAAGACAATGGTAATGGCAGCAAATTGTAGAAATCAGAAGAAGCTGAGAACTGAGATAGAAGGGAAGAAAGTGGAACAGGTTAATAGCTTCAAGTACTTCGGAGGGGTAGGACAGTAAAGTCAGAGGAAATGAGGAAGCTAGAGATGATGGAAATGAAGTGTCTGAGATGGGCAGTAGGATACACACTGTTGGAAGAGGAAGAAATGAGGACATAAGAGCAGAAGCCAATGTAACTCCAATTACAGAAAAGATCAAAAAGAACAGATTACTGTGGTTTGGGCATATGTACAGTAAAGCAGATGACAATCTGGTGAAGAAGATTTGGGACAGACATGAAGAAGGTAAAAGGAACAAGGGCACCCAGCAAAGAGGTGGATGGATTGTGCAAGAGAAGATCTGTGACAGTCAGACATGAATGTCGAAGAAGGCAAGAGTGTGTCATTGAATCAAGAGAGATGTTGACAGCACGACACCCTGACCCCAAGTGGAAAAAGTGAGAAAAAGGGGGTTGATGATTATGATGATGATGACATTTTCTTATACAACATTGGTTTCTCGTGGTCTTCAAAAAGAAAAGCCATCACTGCATGCACAATGCTCTTAGTCTGCCAACTTCCATGCTATTCAATGTTAAATTCTATTTGTAAGTATCCAGCTTTAAATTCCATTGAGTATTCTTAGATACATAACAAATCAAATTCACCTTCAGTTGTTTCCTGTATGCAGAAGAACAAAAAGTCACAGTCCACAAGCATGCTGTCTTAAAAAGATATAAAACAAACATACTTACTGCTCAGCTTCAGTGGGTGATAATATCTCATGGCAAAATAATCGTCTGCTTAAATTTCATTATTTTATTGGCTTTCTTAATCAGGTTACAGAGTCCCCAACAATCATATCATGCAGTCATTAATTCCCACATAAAAACAAATGGTGTATGTCTTCACAGATTATTATCTACAATAAGCATTTTATTTATCAACATCAGAAGAAATGTTATTATACAGTTTATTAAAAGCAATGAAGTATTTGTTCAAGATGTGAGAAAATAATATAAATGTATTTATTTGCCTTTGTTGACTGGAGAAGTCTGACTGGGCAGGGCCCATTTTTCAGAGCAGGCCAAGGAGAAAAACTCCATCATTGTACATTTTTATTAACAAGTGAATTTCAGACAGTTCTCCGAAAAACAACAGTTGCATTTCTCAGAAAAAAAAACAAACATAATTACAAGACAGATACATACAGCAAATTATTTACATCAACAATTATAAGTCTAAAGTAAATGGAATGAGACTGTAGAAGGGAAAACGTAAAAAAGTTTAAGTGTTTATCAAACAGGCCAAAATGCCCAACAAAATACAAATGGGAAAAAAAGTTAAGTTATTAGCAGTTTATGGAGGAGTAAAAAGAGCAAAAGATGGCACTGGATAACGTTACTTTGTATGGGATACATGCCAGCTGCCACCAGAGAAGTACCAACGACCCACATGTAGGAGAACCTCTGACTGCACAAAAAGCAGTGTACATGGTGGACAACACTGGCAATTAGATGCCTATTTATTAGAAACACTACATTAAGAATCCTCCCCAGAGAAAGATCAAAGGTTCTACTAAGATTAATTACAGTTGCTGAAGAGGATGTATGCCCTCAGTGAGCAGGAGGTGACTGGTTAAAATCAGTCCAGCTAGGAAACTTGTAATTATTATTATAAGAAGAAATGCACAAAGTGGTTCATATAACTGTTAACATGCCAATGCTATTGATCTGATGAGGATGAAAGCTGACTTAGTTCAAATAATGCTAAAATCAACAATAACTGGTAAAGCCAGAAATTATAGCATTTTAACCCAGCAAAGCTTGAGTATGGAGATCCTTCAGGCTGCTATCATTCTGCTAAGGATGACCTTTTCTTTCTGAAGCACCACCGCAAGTGAAATGACATCATGGTGGAGCAGCCACATTGCTGTCATGTGAGTTCCTAACATACTTGGGTGTGTTACAAGCTTTTCCAATTGCATGTGTTAGTGAACACCCCAATCGTCAAGGTGCTAGTGCCTTGGCAAGAGCTCCCTGTAACCCAATTCAAATAAGAGAGAACACATCTCAGGCCACTTTATCTTTTTTCTTACTCAAGGATGCCTCTTCCAGAACTTTCAAGTTCATTCCTGAGTCTAGATCACTGACAGCATGATAAGGCAGGTCTGCCTGTTTGTTCACACACATCAACTAACCTGCATACAACCAAAGGGGAGAATCCCACAGTGATTACTGTAAAAGCTCATCCACACAAAAAAAGCACAAGAGATACTCGAGCAAATGTTCTTTATGCATGTTCCTCATTATTTTCAAATCTAATGTAGAAGAATGGAAGGATGACTATAAATCTGCCTCAGACCTAGCCTTGTATTCGTTATAGACAGTGGAAAATGTAATTCTATGTACCAGTGAGACTGCAGTAGCTAAGCTTCAAATGTTTTAAATGGCCTGTTGCCTAGTCGCAAACTACAAGCCTATCTGTCTGTTGCAAGAACTCATATGTAAGGCCAGTTTATTTTTTTTCCTTTCACATGATCTCTCAGTTGAAAGAAAACAGTACTCTGCTTGAAATGTCAGGGGACTGAAAAGGTGTGGAGTGCTTCAATATTACTAACAAAAATATTAGTAATTCATCATTAAGTTTATATTTTACTTCTAATATTGCAAACTATCATAAATAAGTAACCATTATAAGACAGCAGACTTCAGAATATTTGGTGCAATTTGGAATATGCATTTTAAAGGCCTAAACGTTACAAATACTCACAAACTTCTAGTTCCACATCCAGACTGCTGGTTCTGCACCTGCACTGTTCTGGATACTCTTGCTGTATCCTCTTCCAGAGGTCTTGATTAATCCGGGTGTTCCGTGTGGAATGATGCCGTGCCCAGGATGAAAAACGATGCCGGCAAAGTGGGCAACATAATGTGGTCTTCTCCAAAGTATACTCAAAGCAGGTGTAACAAAATGTGTGGTTGCATGGCAAAGTCACAGGTTCAAGAAATATCTCCATGCAGACACTGCACACATAGTCACTGAGTACTTCCTTCTTTGTACCTTTAGGTTTCAGTTCCATCAAAAAAATATATAATATGTAAATATATTTCATATTTTCTGAAACTCTCCACAGTCCCATATTAGAAAGGGAATTATTTAATTTTTAAAGTCTTCAAAAATGCTTTAATTAGATAACACTACAAACTATTTTACTGGTTGTAACTCAAAAGGTTGAATACTCATTTGATTGACAACATTTTGCTGGTGTACAAAAGAGACAATGCACAAATGAGTGGATGCACATTTGTGTGAATCACATAGAATTGAATTAAAATTGTGTATAATGTAGGTAAGGAGTGTGCAAGAAAATTAACATTTGAATGAAAAAGAAGTGGTTGTGAAGATGTTCAAGATCGTGTTATAGTAGTTGGTGTGGATGGTCAGGTGGTTTTGGGTTATGGTTTGTGTAAGGGTTAAGTAAGGGGATACAATCAGTGTTGTACATGTTTGATGTTGTGTGTTCTGTGCCCTTTTGTCTTTTTATCCCACATCACAAATTTACTCATGTGTGCTAACCATAACCCTAGCCCTTCTGCAATCCCAGTCCTATGCAGTACATTACTAAACACCCTTTTCCTAACAGTAACACTGTTCAGATAACACTTGATCTGGGTTTTTTAGGTTTGGTGATAATGGTCTTGTTTAGTTGCAGGGAGAAGTATTCAATGCTTTGAGAGCCACTAAGTGATATTTGATGCTTTGTAACTCACTTTTGAGGGTAGTCAATATTTTGTGCATTCTTTCTTTTGTGTTCTACCATTTGAGGTTCTCTTTTTGTATATTCAACCTTTCATTATATCATTTTATAATTTTAAAGTCTTGAACTATGTTTCAATCATGTGACATTAAAAAACATTTTCTCTATTTGCAAAGGTTTCATTTGCTTGGTAAGGCATATAAGATATGAGGCAGCTGTTTACAGATACTGTCTGATACATTACAAAACAAAGTGAAACACAACATAAACAGTAAACATGATTAAGTGTGTAGAACATGGCTGAACCATGAATGTATAGGACTACAATAGTTAATAAAAAAGTGTAACTAGAATGACATACATAGTCATCAACCTAAACCCAGAAGGAAATAAATGGGGTTGAGGATGTATGCGTTTGGGGGAGGTACAAAGGAATTCTCATGGCTAAGATGGGCTGTAAAAAAATTAACAACATAAAAAGCAGACTTCAAGCATAACTGTACCAAGATAGTACAACAGCAAGTGAATAAATGTGATAAGCAAAATGTCTAAGTAGAACTGAACAGACTTTGGAACTGTATGGATGTACATAACCAAACCTCATTAGAATCTAAGACAGTAAAATGGAAGGCACTTGTATCACAGATAATGCTTAAAACATGTAAGGTGTGGTATCACTGAAACCAAAGTAGATTTAAAGAGCGTAAGTCACTTCCCCCATTTGAATATGGTGGAAAATAACTAATATTTCAAAAACAAACCATGCAAGCTCGCTACACACATCTGATACCAAGGGTGTTAACATTATATTATGAGTTAGCAATATTTATTTTATTAACTCAGAAATTAAAAGGCTTGCGTACTGGTTTATCCTCAGTAAATCTCACTGTATAACCAGATGGTTAAATATACTGAATACTTTATTTAACATAAAAATAAAAAACAGTCAAGCACTTTTCATCTCATAAAATTGAACTTCATCATAACCATTTTAGTACCACGGCAATCTTGTTTAAATAAACTAGTTAACAACATGTGCCTGCAGCAGTCATTGTTAAATTAAGTAATATATATATATATATATATATATATATATATATATATATATATATATATATATATATATATATATATATTGTCACTCTTAAAGTGCTAAGCACACACACGACTATATAAGATAATATAAATAATATCTTACTTAATGATTGCAATCTTTAATTGTTTGTCAGAAAATGACACATTTTATGAGGAACAGTCTACTAACCAAAACTATACATCTGGACATTCTACAAATGATGTACTCTTGAGCGGTATGATGTAGACCATAGATATAAAAATCAGGGACAGACTTTAAATACTGTACTTGTAAACTAAGAAAGTTGCTAGAACAACAGTTTTTTCATTAGCATGCATTTTCTGAAGGATATGAAGTCTGCAACCACACCGTTTAACTGTCCAGATTTTGCCTTATATTTTGAGCCTCTCATAAAATGTGTGGTTTTCTGACAAGTCACTGAGGATTGAAGTCATTAAATAATGATACACGTTTACGTTTCAGACTTTATATTCTTCAAATATTGCATGCTGGCAGAAATCCGATTCTATAAACCTTTTAAGTTTATAGAATCAATATTTAAAGTCTCTATTTTCGGGGATTTGTCTCCCCATTATTTTAGGCTTTGTCCAGATTTCTTGTGCCAAATGGTGAGAGGTATCTATGTAACTCAAACTTCCATTTTTTAATGACTGCGCTCCTCCATTATACATTATTTGCCGGATAACCCCAAATTTTATAAGGAACAGACAAAAAATACGAGGCAAAAACCTGGACATTCTGCGAAATTTGAGAGGTATGAATGATGTACACAATAAACACATACCTTGCATCTTTAAGAAGTTTAGAACTTTCCTGGGTGTTTTTTTTTACTCTTGATAGCTGTATAGAAAATACCTAAAATGAGTTAGATATGGTTTGTTTAAAATGTTCTATATTGAAGCCGAGGTGCTTCTTTAATTATGGCGTCATATATATCACAATAGTTTGCGACATATGATCATAGGAGGTTGCTAGGCTACAAACCTAGTCAACTTCAATCCGTACTCAAGCAGACACTAAAATCAGCACCTATTGCCCCTGAAAAATCCCCAAATAACAACAATAGCACAAACACCCAGTGAGTCTATACTGAGGTTGCGAGACATTCCAGTCTTATTTCTTAGAGGATCACATATACTAAAATATAAATCTCTTATTTTAGTTCTAAAAATATTCATAAAACCATATAGTTATATATGGTTTTATATCGCCCATCTATTTACGTCTATACTATACACAAATAATGTAACCACTAGACTAGTTTATGTGGGTTTGTATCAGAGTTTTACGGCTTTCCTTTGTCACATCTTGGCGTCTTGCGGTGTTCTGTCAAACTTTCTAGAGAGAGGAATACATTTTGCGTCTGAAATGTAAATCCCGGGATCGTTCCGATATTGTATTTGTAATTTTTGCTTCCCTGTCCCAACCCATGACAATACATTACAAAACGTCGGACTCGAGTAATCATTCCATATAAAAGGACACTATACCGATTGTAAATGGAAGGACATTCTCTGATATTTTTGTTCCACCTCGGAGTCTTTTCAGTCATACTACAACTGAAGATGGCAAAGAGATATACTTCAAATTAAAATAAATGTAAACTCACTAAAAGCTGGTCTGTACCGTCCAGTAGTAGCACAGGGGGAAGCGCAACCTGAAATATTCAAAAAAAGAAAAAAGTCCACAAGACAACACAAATAAAGCGGTCCAATAAGATTTATTTCAGTACAATATAGCTGAGCGTTTTCATACTAAGATAGGTACTTTTCCGTTATCAGGGCAACACTTCAAAATGACCGCTTGCAATCTTAGCAGGCGCTCCCACTGATCTCACAGCTGCTGCTGAAGTGGGACACACACACACACACACGCACGCACGCACGCACGCGCGCGCGCACACTTACTTTCCTGTCACAGATGATTATGACATTTTATCCAGAACTGAAAACTATCCAAAAGATACGACCGCTTCTTGGACTGCTGACTATATAAAGTGAATATATCCCAGTTATATGGTGGTGACACTGTTTTCCGGAGTAAAACATTAACGAACTTCACTGATCCATAGTAAACATCATCCTTCTTTTACTTATGTATTTGCGTCGTTCGTTACTTACAGCTCAAACACTTTTTTTTGGTACAGCCCGTTTTTTTTTTCAAAACCAGAAAAGTTGTTTGTCTACTACATGCAGACCAAGCACCCAAGAAATCTTGGCTTCACCCCACAGTCGTTATCATAAGGTGCAGCATTCCAGTCGTAGCCATTAGTTCACCTCAAAGTTGAAAATATTTACTCCCAGAAGTATTTCAGCGAGGCTACCTAACTTTGCCAGCATTTACCAGCAACAATCTCAGTATGGAGGCTTTTCAAGCTACTGTTTGCAGGTCCAAAACAGTGTCTGAAATGCAATCCGCTCTTTTCTTTCTTAACCGCGATCCAACTTCAATGGTCTAATTCTATTTCTTCCAAAGTGACATACTCAAAGGCTATTCACACGGACGCTGACTGGTTTGATTTAGGCTGCTATTTTGCTGCTGTGACAGAATGTATTTAATGAAAGCAAGGATATAAGCAGAGATTTCACTATGTACTAAATGCCTTTTGGAAAAGAAGGCACTTTTCCGATGGCCCGATAACGGAAAGCACTCATTAGAAGTGTTGCCCCGTTAACGGAAAAGTACCCTAAGATACATAGAGTTTGGAGCATACCTCCCAACCTCTTAGAGTAAGAAATCTGGACAAAGCCATAAATAAAAGTGGGACAAATGCCCAAAAATAGGGACACTTTGTAAATGTCGCTCATACAAACTTAGAAAGTTGATAGAATAACCGGTTTTGCATCAGCATGAATTTTCTGAAGGGTATGAAGTCTGAAACTCAAATGCCTGTCATTATTTTCTAACTTCAGTCTTTAATGATTTGCCACTAATTTGCCAACACACACACACACACACACCACCACCACAATTTTATGAAAAATGGAAGAAAAATATGAGGCAAAAATCTGGGCATTCTGGGAAAATCTGAACAGTTGAGAGGTATGGGAGTATTTCCCAATCCTCATATTGCAGTTCTCGCTAGGTTAAATACATTTTTTCTTTTAGCCTGGTTTTAGAATGGGGTACTATATTAGCGGTTAAAAGATTAGCGCTTTGCCACGCATCTGCTACGATTTATGAAAGCAGCAACTTTCTATGCAGCTCTGCAAAAACTAGTGGGCGTTGAACCAGTCGGGAAATGTAAACTCAAAACAAGCAGATGATCCAATCTTCAGGAACGTTGTAGGACAGGTGCATTAGTTAACAAAACAAGATGCATGTGTGGCCATTAATGGTAATCACTCCGTTACTATGATCTTTCTTCATTACAGCACTCAAGTCTGAAGGAAATTTTGGCGTGTACTGATGCTCATTTTTTTAAATATTACTCCAATTCCCTTTAAAGTTGCAAGAACATCACGTTTTTTATTAACATGCATTTTCAGAATAAGAGGATGTATACAACTCTAGTCTCTGCCGATATTGATGGACACCTGCGGCTGCTCTGATTTCTCTCAAACATTCCCACAAAGATATGCTGTCAGTGTAATATACATTTTTTCATGAAAGAAGTTGCTGAGGTTAACACTTAATGGTGCATGTTAAGTTACTCAGGACGACTCCATAAATAATACAACACAGCAATGTTAAGCAGATGTAAATGTAAACTCACAAGAAGTCAGTGTGTGTGTGTGTGTGTGTGTGTGTGTGTGTGTGTGTGTGTGTGTGTATATATATATATATATATATATATATATATATATATATATATATATATACACACATATACACATATGCACGTGTGTATATGTACACACACACACACACACACACACACACACACACATATATATATATATATATATATATATATATAGGTCTACTTGAAAAACCAACATGCCAAAACACAGACGACGAGAACACCGAGACCGGAAGTTCGACAACTGAGATGACAGTTTAAAAGCCAGACACTGACGACATGTTAAGGTAAGTGTGCGATAGTGACAGACTTTAGGGTTAGGGGCGGGTTAAGTGAGTTAGGGTTAGGGCACGGGTTAGGTGAGTGTGCGATAGTGACGGACCTTAGGGTTAGGGTTTGGGTTAAGGTTAGTGCATAGATAGTTGTGTATATAAGGTTTAGTGCAGGTTTGTAAGGTTTTTGGTGTGCTTGTGTTGTGTGTGTGTTTTTCGGAAAAGGTATTTGTTTTGTTTTGTTGATTGTGGGGATTGTGGTTTGTCGGGCATGTGAAGTTTCATGCTTTTAAACTGTCGATCATTTCAGTTGTCGATCTTCCAGTCTCGGTGTTCTTGTCATCTGTGTTTTGGCGTGTAGGTGTTTTCAAGTAGACCTATATATATATATATATATATATATATATATATATATATATATATATATATATATATATATATGCAGTGGATATAAAAAGTGTACGCACCCCTGTTAAAATGGTAGGTTTTTGTGATATAAAAAAATGAGACCACAATAAATCATTTCAAAACTTTTCCCATCTTTAATGTGACCTATAACCTGTACAATTTAACAATTCTGTTAAGGGAACAATATAAAAGATAAAAAAACATACAACAAGCTGCTTGCATAAGTCTGCACACCCTTAAACTAATACTTTGTTGGGGCACCTTTTGATTTAATTATAACATTCAGTCTTCTTGAGCAGGAGTCTATCAGCATGGCACATCTTGATTTGACATTATTTGCCCACTCTTCCTTGCAAAATCACTCAAAATCTGTCAGATTGCAAGGGCATCTCTTGTGCACAGCCCTCTTCAGGTCACCCCACAGATTTTCTATTGGCTTTATGTCTGAGCTCTGGCTGGGCCATTCCTAAACTTTAATTTTCTTGTGGTGAAGCCATCTTTTGTTGATTTGGATGTATGTTTGGGGTCATTGTCATGTTGAAAGGTGAAATTCCTCTTCATCTTCAGCTTTCTAGCAGGCACCTGAAGGCTTTGGGCCAAAAGTGACTGGTATTTGGAACTGTTCATAATTCCCTCCACCTTGACTAAAGCCCCAGTTCCAGCTGAAGAAAAGCAACCCCAAAGCATGATACTGCCACCACAATGCTTCGCTGTAGGGATGGTGCTCTTTTGGTGATGCGAAGTGTTGTTTTTGCGCCAAAAGTACCTTTTGGAATTGTGGCCAAAAAGTTCAGTCTTGGTCTCATCAGACCATAACACATTTTTCCACATGCTTTTGGGAGATGATGTATTGTTTTGCACATTTTAGCTGGGTCTTAATGTTTTTCTGTGTAAGAAAACGCTTCCATCTTGCAACCCTACCCCATTGCCCAGACATATGGAGAATACGGGAGATTGTTAAACCACAAGAAATGGCAAAATAAGCAAAAGCCAAAGCAGACAATGTTTAATATTGTAAGCGCTTTCGGAAACGCCAATACATTTCCTTCTTCGGACAAACAGACAAACAAATCGAGGGCGTAAATATATACCATACTAAATGGCTAATTAAACAATCAATACTTCACGCCCTCCCATTTAAAGCAACCCGATAGCTAAAATAGGAACTTGTCATATATTTAAACTACATGAAATTATTATGTTACTACTATTAATATTGTTAAACCAAATAATTAATCAAAAAATTAAAAAATAAATACCTATTAGTCAGCTCCATTACTTAAGTTAGCATCATTAATTTCATACAATATTGAGCCATTCTTCTCTAAAAAATGCATATCATTATACAAATGGAATAAAATAAAATAAAACAAAACCAAACGTGAATATAAAACACATATTTTTCATGTCATTTGATAGTGGCCACCAACAGGGCATAACATAATACAATTCATTATGCATAAAGGAAATCATCTCTTCAAAGCTGCTAATTTTAATAAACATTTAATAGATACTGTTTCATTAAGGCCTGGAGGCAAATAAGCTACTGTTCTGATTTGCCATAACAATTCCTCTAACTCCAGTTTAATTTGCCATGGTCCCCCTTTGTCATCAGGCTGTACTTGATTTAGTACATTAAACCTAAAACTATGGTCGGGAAATTCTTCTATGTGCCTAACTAAAGCATTATTCATGTCTTTTCGTTTAATAGCATATTGATGTTCGTAAATCCTTTGCCTAAACTTTCTCTCTGTCTTTCCAATATAGAAAGAGGGACAGTTTAAGCAACATGCAGAGTAGACCACCCCTTTAGAATCGCAAGAAAAATTACCATGAACTTTATACCATTTGTCACGTATCTTAAATTGATATATAGTGTTGATATATCTACATTGGTGACATGCCCCACATTTAAACATACACATCTGTTTATTAGTCAAAGGCCTCCCAGAATGTTCTAAAAGTGATTTCAAACTATGGCCTCGTCTGAAAACTACCCTAGGTACATCACCTAAAATATTGTTCACCCTACTATCCTCCCTTATAAGGGCCCAGTTTTTATTAAGGATGTTTCTTATAAATGCGTGATCAAGATTGTATGTGCAAAGAAAACTCGTAGTAAACCTCATGAGACTCTGTCCATAGCTGGGTTCTCTGGTTAGCCTCTAGGTTGTTATCAGCAATTGTCTTGGCAAATAATAGCGGTTGAAAATACCCCATCTGCCTTTTAGTAATAACCTCCGCAGAGATATTAGAAATTAATGACAGAGGGTAACCCCTGTTGACAAACATGTTCTCCAAGAGCTGACATTCACTCATGAAGTCAATCTCCTCCGACACCATTCTAGCAGCTCTAACTAACTGTCCCTTAACTACCGCTCTT